>NC_135216.1:21101202-21369182 GCF_052324685.1 Brachyhypopomus gauderio
TCCTGGTTGGTGAGGGATAACAGTTGTGGTGTCCTGGTTGGTGGGTTATTATGGTTGGATGTACACATCAGTATCCTAGCTGGTGGGTGATTAAGGTGGTGGTCTCCTGGCTGGTGGGTGATTATGGTGGTGGTCTCCAGGCTGGTGGGTGATTATGGTGGTGGTCTCCAGGCTGGTGGGTGATAATGGTGGTGGTCTCCTGGCTGGCGGCTGGTTGTTTGTATGTTCCAACTCTCAGCGCTCCTTGTCGCAAAACTGGAGATTCGGCCATTTTGTGTCTTGCTGGTGCAATGAGAACGCGGCCTGATCCAATTTGTGTTGGTCACCAGTGTGAAATGGCGGTCGGCCGGGGGACTAGAGCTCTTCAAAACCTCTCAGTTTCTCTCTCTATCTCACTCTTTCTCTCATTCTTTCTCTTATTCTCTCCTCTCCTATCTCATCCTCACCTCTCTCTCATTCAGTCTCTCTCTTTCATTCTCTCCTATCCTTTCTCATCCTCACCTCTCTCTAATTCAACCTTTCTCTCTCTCTCTCTTCTCTGTCTCTGTCTCAATCTCTCTCATTCAGTCTCTCTCTCTCTCTTCTCTGCCTCTCTGTCTCTGTCTGTCTGTCTGTCTGTCTGTCTCTCTCTCTCTCTCTCTCTCTCTCTCTCTCTCTCGCTCTCTCTCTCTCTCTCTCTCTCTCTCCTCTCTGGCATCACCATCCACCTTGCACCCAGCATGACCACAGCATTGCAATCAAGACACAACACTTCTGCTGTCTCTGCCTCTCTATCTCACTATCACACAAACACACATACACACATCTATCTATCTATCTATCTATCTATCTATCTATCTATCTATCTATCTATCTATCTATCTATCTATCTATCTATCTATCTATCTATCTATCATGTGTAGGAGCATAGATAGGATCAAAACTATAGATAGATAATGCAAACACACACAATATGTTATATTGTAATATGTAATATGGTAATTAAGGTGATGCTCTTGATGTGAAACACAGTCCAGTATTTTTACACTTTCAGTGCATTTCCAGTCCACATCTAGAGTACACTGACTATGGCCATTAACTGTGTAATTAGGAATGTATGCAGACACAGTGAAATTAATTCATTGATTGTGTTGTCATTGACTGGATTTCAAATAGTGGCAGAGCTAATATGCTCTATATCTTCATTTGAAGAAAAAAAAAATCTGCAGCTTTAGACAAATAAGCTGCATATATAATTGTAGGATTAAGGCATATTTATCTCTATTAGCATATGAATATTCATTATTATACTACTGTAAATGTCCACCGCTAATGCTGAGATCCGTGTGATTCATTTGCTACTAAAATCCTTAGTATGTGCACCTTTGTGAAGGCTGTATGTTCAGAACCCTGCAGTTTCACCCCTCCTAGTGTAAATAAAAAAACATAAAGCATATTTGTCAGGTAGTTAAATCTGAACAAAGCCATGAGACACTAAATAATAAAGTACCTGACCAAGTACTTTTTTTCACTTGCTCAGACTTATATTCTTAAATATTTGCCATTATTAATTATGATTATTTTATAATCAAAATAAATAAATCACTTAAATCTAACCAATGAATGTTATAGCGTCGTAATACTCAGAAGCACAGTAGTGTCTGTCTGTGCAAGGTGTGAAGGAAATGAACCACAGTGAACCACACAAACCTCGCAGCACTGGTACACATGGGCTCCCACACTCAGTCCCCCACACATGGGCCCCCACACTCAGTCCCCCCACACAGAGACCCCCACACTCAGTCCCCCACACATGGGCCCCCACATCCAGTCCCCCCACACAGAGACCCCCACACATGGGCTCCCACACTCAGTCCCCCACACATGGGCCCCCACACTCAGTCCCCCACACATGGGCTCCCACACTCAGTCCCCCACACATGGGCCACCATACTCAGGCCCTCACACAGAGACCCCCACCCTCAAGCCCCCACACATGGACTCCCATACTCAGTCTCCTACGCTCACACCCTCAGACACAGACCCTCACGCTCAAACCCCCCACACAAACCTCCACATACAGGCCCCCACAAATGGACCCCCACACATGGGCCCCAGGCCCTAGAAACTCACCTACCCGCCCACTTCAGCATCTTCTGTGAAATTACTAGGCTTGGCGACCTTCTAGCTGACAACGTAGCAACAGAGTGCACGAGCAGCTATCGGATGGATGGATGGATGGATGGATGGATGGATGGATGGATGGATGGATGGATGGGAGGCTTCTCTGTGTCATTTGGTGAGTGAACATAAGTGGCTGTGAGGCAGTCTGAGCGGAGGCTGATGGAGGGAGAGAGGTAAAAATAGAGAGAAGAGTGACCACCTTTTTTGAGCTCCCCCTCCCTTTTTTGTTTAAACTAGAACTGAGGAGTGAGGTCTGCGGCTGCGTGCGACGTTAACGCTGCAGCGATCGGTGGATCTGTGTGGGACGGGAGAGAGGCAAACGAAAGTAGACCTCAGGGAACCATGGGGTGAAAACCTCGCCCAAGGGCACCAGTACCGTCCGGCAGGGTACTTCATCCACCTCTCCCTCTCCCCTCAGGGTAACTGTCATCCTGTAACGCCCCTATGCCGGGCCTACCGCTAGCATCGCTGTGTTCCACACACTGCGCTCCATCCTCCTAAGCAACGCTGCTTGAGGGAGGAGGGGCCGTGGGGCTCGTAGATCCGCCCCCCTATTTCTGCTACGGGTCGGCCGGGACGCCAGCGCCCTCCACCGCCGTCCTGCTCCTGCCGACTCCGCCTGTCGACTTCGATGCGTGCCGTCGCCGAGAGCAACCAACCGGGGATGGATTGAGCAAGGAGGGCAAGGAGGGCGCAAGGGGAGCTGGGTAAAGATGGAGAAGTGGAGAAGGGTGTGTGAGAGGGGGCGGCAGGGATGGGCACGAGCCACCGCTGCAGCCATGTTTGGTGATGGGCCGGGTTCTGGCCGGCCGGTCCAAAGAGGTAGTTAGGTAAATAAAGCTCAGTAGACCTTTGTGCCCTTTAACCTCCTCAAACAAACACACGCACATTTGAATCCCATAGCGGAAGACAGAGTGCAAGAAAAGGAAAGAGAGATAGAGACAGAGAGAGATGCAAGGGGGAAAATTGTTGGGGGGAGGGAGGGGGGGGTTGTGCGGGCGCTGCGAAAGTGCCTCTACCGTGTGAGGGTCTGAGCTCCCCTGCGTGAGGGGCCCCGATCGATACCAACTCGGAGCAATAAAGCTTTCTCCCTGTCATCTCCCCAGAATACAAAGCAGAATGGGGAGGAGTGTGGGAGGGAGGGAGGGGTGGGGGGTGGGGGGGGCAAGAAAGGGGTGAAAAGCTGTTCCGCTAGCCAGACCAATTTCCTAACCCCCCCCCCCCCCCCTCCACCACCACCACCACCGCCTACCCTCCAAATCTTACAACATTCACCACCTTTTCTTTCTGCTCCTGCCCTTTCCTCCGATCTCCTCTCCTCTCTCCATCTCAAGAGAGGAGCTGCTGTGTCTTGCATGCAGGTATATTATTAATAATGTTTGAATAAATAAATGTAACAATTCACAATGCCTTTATAATAGTAATTCGTTGTGCCTGTTGGACAGCAGCGGCACAAAGAAGGCCAGAATGCCTGAGTATAGACAGAGGAGGTGCAGAGGAGGAACAGAGGAGGTGCAGAGGAGGAGCAGAGGAGGAACAGAGGAGGAGCAGAGGAGGAACAGAGGAGGAAAAGAGGAGGAGCAGAGGAGGAACAGAGGAGGTGCAGAGGAGGAACAGAGGAGGAACAGAGGAGGAGCAGAGGAGGAACAGAGGAGGTGCAGAGGAGGAATAGAGGAGGTGCAGAGGAGGAGCGCGAGGGATGGGAGTCAGGAATGAGGAGGAATGAGTCAGGAATGGAGGGGTTGAGGGGATGGCCTTAGAGGGTGGGGGAGGGGAGGAGATAGGTATTAAGGAGAAAGAGAGAGACAGAGAGATGGATGTGTGAGTGATGGAGAGAAGGAGGAGGTGGTGGAATATTTAAGGACGGGAAGAGAAAGACAGGAATGAGGGGGGGTGCGGGGTCAAATAAGCGTTCTCTTTAATTGAGAGCCAATTTAAGTCTGGTCCAATCGATAGACCTATATACCAAGCAATCTGTTGGTGCCCATAACACATACATCACACTGCTTAGATGCGTAGTAGACAGTCATGGACAGACACTGTCATGGACCCTTGATGGGACTGTGAGACATATGGGCTTTTGCCCAGTGACTCTGGCCATTGAACTTGGACTTGCCTGCCCACTTTGATGTGGGGCTTCCTCCAAACTCCTTGCACTGCAATGAAAGGTTTGAATCATTAGCAGGCAGCAGTAATATTTATTCACAGTCTATGAAATGGCATTCTCTACCTCTCTCTCTGTATATTTCTCTTTTTCTCTCATTCTCTTATTTCTGTCTCTCTCTCTGTTTCTCCTTCTATCCCAGTTTCTGTCTCCCACTCTCTCTCCCTCCCTCTCTCAGCCCCTCCCTCCTTCCTCTCTCTCCTCGTTCTCCTTTATGAGGAGGCAGCTGTGTAAGTCTTTGTTGCCCTTCCTGTTGTTCCCTCCTTTTATTGTACGATCACAATGCACCGTCACTCTTCTCTCTCTCTCTGTCCCTCTCTCTCTCTCTCTCTCTCTCTGTCCCTCTCTCTCTCTCTCTCTCTCTCTCTCTCTCTCTCTCTCTGTCCCTCTCTCTCTGTCCCTCTCTCTCTCTCTCTCTCTCTCTCTCTGTCCCTCTCTCTCTGTCCCTCTCTCTCACTCTAACCTTGTGTTTGTCTTGTTCGTGTTATCCCTTACCCTGTCCATCCGTCAGTTCTTTACACACCTCTGCTCTCTTTCTCTCTCTCTCGTCCTCCTTTCATCCCCACACACTCCCTCTATCGTTTGCACCTCATATCGGGCCATAGGAAGGAAGGATGGAGGGATGGGTGGATAGATGGATGGGCAGAAGAGTGGAGGGTGAGAGGTAGTGAGCACTGCCCTCTCTCCCTGTTTTGTGTGTTCCCCAGGGAGGGTGGTAATAATGGTAGCCATGCAGGAGGGGGCGGGGTGGGGGGCGATTATTGTCTTGTAGGGAGTCAGAAGTATCGATCGGCCCAGAAATATGTGGTGCGAGAAAGAGCTACTGTATCGGATATAATATACACTCCTGAGACGCAGTGCACTCTCTCTCTCTTTCTCTCCCTCTCTCTCTCTCTCTCTCTCTCTCTCTCTCATGCACACACATACACACATACACACACACTTATATACAATCATGTACAAATACAGAATCTCCACTGAGACACACACAAAAGCACACACACACAAATGTGTGCTTACAAATATGTTCTGAGAAACACACACAGCTGAAGTCAAACATGTCCAAACATATGCATGTGTACTCAGCTAGAGCACTTGAAAACACAGTTACACACACACACACACACACCGATGCCCTATAATATCTGATACACAAACCCACCCAATATAGATACGCAAAAACAGCTTAAGTTACTGTTACACATATAAATAAAAATTCAAACACATGAATGTGCAGAGGAACTGAAAATATACAAAGAGAATTCATATTTAGTATTTTTTAACTTTTTCATGCAAATCTGTATTTTTTTTGTTTTGTTTAACTTTGTTGTTTGTCCTGTTATGTCTTCCACCACTTCTTGTAAGGACAAAATATTTGTGGGTTCTGTGACTTTTATGAGCACGACGGTTGGAATTCTGTACACAAAACAATTTATTAGTTATAGCAGAAAGGACTTGGCCTTAGGTTGATTGGACTATCACATGTATGCCCACACATACAGACACACACACACACAAACACACACATACACACGTTGATCTTTCACCGCTGTTGCCTAGCAACGTGGCATGGTGCCCTATCGGAGTGCAGTACTGTCCGGTGATGTCATGACCACTACTGACCAGCACTGCTGCACTCAGGAGAGAGAGAACTGTAGAAGGGAGACAGGAGAGAGACAGACAGGTAGAAAGGAAATAGGAAAGAGACAGGCAGGAATGGGGAGATGGGAGATAAAAGAGAGAGGCAGACAGGTAGAAAGGAGTTAGGACAGAGACAGGCAGGTAGAGGGGAGACAGGAGAGAGACAGACAGGTAGAAGTGAATCACAAGAGTGGGAGAGACTGAAAAAGTCAGGAAGAAGAAGAAAAACGACAGATGGACAGACAGGCAGAGTAACGGGTGGTGCTTACTGTACTGCACAAAGTTTTTTTTTTGCTAAAATATAAATATATATATACACACATACACACACACACACACACACATACATACATACATAGTGAATATTGAACTTGACCATGACACGAGCGTGAGCAGGTGAGTGTGTGGAGACAGAGAGGAGCAGGGAGGAAGGAGGAACTCAGGGGTCTAATTTTAAACCTACTCTCCTCCTCTCCTCCATTGTTCCACTCCATTGTGTTTAAATCAGGTCAACAGCCAATAAGATTTAACACCCAACCTGGCTGCCTCTACCTCTCTTCCTCAAGGAGGGAGTCAAGCGTGAACTTCAAGTTTGGGAGACGTGTGTGTGTGTGTGTGTGTGTGTGTGTGTGTGTGTGGGTGTGTGGGTGTGTGTGGGTGTGTGGTGTGTGTGTGTGTGTGTGTGTGTGTGTGTGTGTGTGTGTGTGTGTGTGTGTGTGTGTGTGTGTGTGTGTGTGTGTGTGTGTGTGTGTGTGTGCGTGTGTGTGTGTGTAAGAGAGAGTGAGGATGGTTGAACTACATGTGCACAAACCTCATGACCCTTGTTTAAAGCACCTTTGAGGCAGGGAGTCAGTTGCAAATCTTTCCCTCTTTAGTGGTGTTAACAAGAGACAACAGTTTTGTTCTACATGGAAGTTTCGGTTTGCAAGTGACATTAAGAAATTATAAATATTTGCTCTAACTCTTATATATCTGTATATGTGTATGTATATATAGATATGATTGGCCTTCCCTGAGGTCAAATGAGGCAGAACTTATTGAGAGGGTTCTGGAGGCTACCAGTAGCCCAGCATTATGGTGACCTCTGACCCTAACACACGCCACCCTGCACCCCTCCATTCTTCTCCTTAACACACACACTCACACACACCCACGCGCCGTCTGTCACAGCTGTGGCAGGCGTTGCTGAGGAGGTTAGAGGGAATACATAAAAGAAAGGGACCCCCAAAAAACCTGCTAAACTCCTGACCGTGACCTAGAGACACACACACACACACACACACACACACACACACACACACACACAGGCCTCACAAGCAACCTAAGACTATTATGAACATGAATGGTGGGGGCAGGGTTTGTAAATATGTGCTGTATGTGTCTGGGGGTGGGTGTATGTGTTAATTAACACCTATCTTTATTCAGAAGTTGTTGACAATATGGTTGAAAGTAGATGTAAATGCAATAAATGTTCCTTTTTTGTTTGCGTTTTTCATAATCACTTTGGTCAGAGCTGGTGACTTCCTCTGCAGTTTTGAACTTGTTGGTATGAGCTGGTTGATTAATTTTATATCAGTCTTGCATGATGACCCTGCCCCCGTGTGGCCACGTTACGCTATTGCGGTTTCCTTTTCGAGAGTCGCGATGGCACGCAACGCAAGAGCAGTGGAAAGGGAGTAGGGCGAAGGAAACGAAGCACGAGAGTGACAGAGACTTGTTTTTAACTCCAGTGATGAGCACTTTCCAGCCACCCCAGCACTTTCCAGTGCTGACTCTCTGTGTCTTTCTCTCTTTGTTCTGACTCTCCCTCTCTCTCTCTCCCTCTCTCTCTCTCTGTCTCTCTCTCTCTCTGCCCTTTCCCCACTCTTCAAACTCTGCACTTAACCACTTCACTAGCCCCCAAACAGCAGGCCACAAACCCTCCCCACACATCAGCATCCTCTGGCCCCCTTTCCTGCTGTCTCACACATTACAAGCCCGAGTGACATGGAGGTGAAGGGGAGACGACAAAATGGTGTTTGGGGGAGGAGGGAAGTGATACAAAGGTTAGGAGAGGCTGACTGTGTGTGTGTGTGTGTGTGTGTGTGTGTGTGTGTGTGTGTGTGTGTGTGTGTGTGTGTGTGTGTGTGTGTGTGTGTCTGTCTGTCTGTCTGTGTGTAAATTTCATTCAGCCCGTTAATTAGTTAAAAACCTGAGGCTGTTTGGTTTTACAGCACTGGTCGGAACATATTGGGAGGCAGTTCTTTTCACCATGTTGATAAATTTGTGAGTTTGAGACAGGAGACTGCGAGCTTTGGTTTATTTATAAAATGGCGGCTATGGCAAAATGTCTGGATTCCAGGTGAGTTTCTCTTTCTCTCTCTCTTTCTGTCTCTCTTTCCCTCTACCTCTCTCTAATGATCTCTCCTGAGGTGGGGTTTAGGGGTTAATTAGCTTTGCTGTTGGTAACGGACTCTGCTAATGAGAGAGCATCAAAACCAGCTGGAGTAAGAGCAATAGTAATGAAATGTCAGGGCCAACCCTCTGGTGGAATGTGACATGCCACATACTTTGTGTGCTCTGTATGTGTTGTGCTTGTGTGTGTGTGTGTGTGTGTGTGTGTGTGTGTGTGTGTGTGTGTGTGTGTGTGTGTGTGTGTGTGTGTGTGTGTGTGTGTGCGCGCGTGTTTGTATCTGTGCATGTATGTGAGCCCACATGCATATATGTGTACCTGTCTGTATATCTGTCCACAAAATGTGTCTCCATTACTTATGTATTTGCTCAATCAGTGTGAAACAATGTTTGTGGGAGGTGAGGTTTTTTTGTCTGCTCTCAGGCAGATATATTGCAATCTTACAATCAAAAGCGTTCTTTATCTCACTCTCTCTTTTTCTTTTTCTCTCTTCTTCTCACTGTTTCATTGTTTCTCCCTCTGTATCTTGCTTCTCTCTCACTCAAATTGGCTGCTGTGTCTGCACTCAGGTTAACATGCTAACACATCACCTTTAGAATCACATCATATCAATCCATTCTTCTGGATCTGCTGTATGGACCAGGTTATATGGTGAGCTTTGTAGTATTTAAGGCTTCTTTACCTTATTTATGTTTTATTTAATTCCACATACATCCAAATAAGTTTGTGATATGCCTATTACAGTAGTGTTTAACACTACTTATCATGGCTGTAAATATTTATTTGCTTAAGCAAAAAGAAAAAAGTGTTACTATTGCAAATTTGTCCAAGCTTCATTTGAATTCTGGATGCTGATTGAATGTTTGAGCCACCATGATTTCAGCTGTAGTGGGGGGGGGGGGGGGGGGGGGGGGGGGGTTGAACCATAGGCAAATGTAGATCTTAGCTGTATTTTAATGGGTTTAAAATCCCCAAGATCACCAAGTAGCATTCTGCCAATCAGTGGCCTTGTAAGGATTAACATCCACCTGTACTTCTCTCTTAACAAACAGCCCCCCCCCCCAAATAAAAATACTGATGCTTTTTATTGTGATGTTCATTTGCAAAAATGTTGAAATGGTGTTGATTTATTTGTTAGGGTTTATATAGTGGAAACAAACATTTACTGCTAAGTTTTTCAAGATTGCCTAAGACTTTGATACTATATGCCAACTGAAACCTAAAAAAAAATAATAATAATTTTAAAAAAGCTTTTTAAAATTATTCATTTGCTTTGTAATAATGATTCCCTTCATCAAGTCTACAAAAAACTACAACTCACAAACAATGAGATAAGTTATTATAATTATTGAATGATTATAATTATTGCTTATTATTATTATAAATTATAATTACTGACACGTTTTTCTGCATTTATGTGTGAAATTGAATATATACATGTTTTTAATATGCCATTGGCTGTCAGACTACTATTTCTTGGTGAATCGACATTTTTTCACTCACTGTCTTAGAAACACACACACACACACACACACACACACACACACACACACACACACACACACACACACACACACACACGCACTTACATATGTGTCAAATGTGGAAGACCACAAAAGCAGGAAGTGTGTACATGACACTAATGTGACTCATTTCTCAGAGAGATTTGTGGGTAAGCGACACACGTTTGTCGACGTTCTTAGTATCTTCCACTATCTCATCAGTTTCTAATAGTTAAACTGAGAAAGTACATCCCGATTTATATTCATTATACCGTTCGTTTATTCGTTGGAATTCAAGTTCATTCAAGAGGAATTAATTCAAATGGAATTCAAGGAATTCACATTTAACACACAAATAGTGGCTTTAAAAGTGACTTCCTCTGATATGGCTAAAAATATTAAATGACGTAAATTTGGCCATTAAATATGCCTGAGTATGATTTACAATAAGGCGTACTTAAATTGACTTTACCGACCAATTCGCTTATCATCCTCTAATCTAAGATGTCTTTTAACTTTTACCAGACATTTAAAATTTTAATGTAAGGGCACATACTGACAAGCGTCCTGATGTGTAAAACACATTACCTGAAGAGGCCGTGTAGCACGCGCTCCTCCGGGCCACTCAAATTATCGGCTTGAATATTCAAGTATTTGATTTGCACTGATGAAAAACGCACAGAACGAGAAACACAATTTAAAATGTCCTTACACTTTTTGGCATTTAGTTTATATGGAGTTATTCACCCCGAATTGATCGCTTTGTTATGGATATAAATATGATATCCAATACGTTGTTGCCGTTTTTAAATGGCTTGATGTCACATAATTAATATGTAGTAAAAATGTTATTACATTTCTCGTGTGAATTTTCATATCAGCAAAGCAGCCTGACAAAATTAGTAACCAAAAATTGGTGGGTGGCGCGGGTTGGTAGTTTCATTTAGTCTACAACAAAAACTCGGTTGGAAAGTGAATTTGTTCATTCAGCTTTGCTCGCCTAACCAAACATTCGTGGCCTGTGACTAAAGCAACTGAAATTGTTTGCGAACCACTAAAGCTCCCGTGTTCGTCAGAGGAGAAGTCATATATCCTAGTCGTTCTCGCTATTGTGATCACGGGACGATGTGTGAAGACAGAAAAACATTCCGGTGAGTCACGAGCGGCAGGCCGATAAGCAGCGCGAACTTTCATATTTGGGCGACTAATAGCCTACTGTAAAACAGGTAGACCACCGAGGTAAATATTGCTTATGATAGAGAGAGAGAACTCTACATTTAAATAGCATTTTTGAACAACGGTGTAAATTGTAGTAAATTTCTTATGCGGATTATTGGACATTTGGTTGACCTGGGCAGGGTGAGAATATCAGCGCCCCGAGGCCTTGTGTTTGATACAAACAGTCTTGATTGTCTTATTCACTGATGTATGTAATAACCCTACCATTAATACTATTAAGAACGTTAAAAATATTAATATAACACTTGTTTTCTGCAGTTTATATATCTAGTAAATAACTATAGTCCATTCGTTTTCATATTCCCTATGATTGTTAGATATTGTAATCCTGTAATCGTTGCCTCCTATAGCGGTTTTATATATATAGTTAATCACTGATATATATATATTAATAGTTAGATATTAGATATTATATGTAATGTAATGTAATATATACATTATTTTTGTTTTATTGCTTGCCTCTGTAAAATATAGGACATGTTTTACAGATGTCCGATATTAGTCCATGTACATGGTTATGACAAAACTCATTTGATTGATCTCTGGTATTTTAAGACAAATGCAGACTTCAGTCTTTGAAAGAATGAAAAGGCTGGAATCTCACTGTGTAAAACAGCCCATGTTCCTCACCCAGATGACACCCTGTTTTCTCATTTTCTCTCAGTAGCTTGAGGTAGTGCTGTGTGTGTGTGTGTGTGTGTGTGTGTGGTGTTTCGATGTGTGTGTGTGCATGCGTGCGTGTGTGTATGTGTGTGTGTGTGTGTCTGTGTGTGAAAGAGAGAGAGAGAGAGAGAGAGAGATGTGTGTTTGAGAGAGATGGAGAAAGTGTGTGTGAGTGCATGCACAATCGTTTGAAATGCAAGACAATTCATTACCCTCCACCAGAAAGTGTGTTGGAAATATTGCTGGTTCAGAAGGATAGGGAAGACACTGGGTAACTAGTTAAATAAAATTATCTATTAGATAACATAATCTATAATACAACATAATCTATTAGATAACATAATCTATAAGACAACATAATCTATTACACAATATCATCTATTAGATAACATAATCTATTAAATGTTTATGAACAAATTCAGGTCTCAGATGCCAGACATATTTTTCCTTTTCAGACTAAAAGTAAATTTGTGAGTAACTTTTTTCCAACATATGTACACTACTGGCATATTTGCCATTATTTTCATACTGAATATGTTCACATTAATGTTATAAATGTAAATTGTATTGATTTAGTATTTATTCTGTTATTCAGAAGACAAAACCACCTGCGTATTGTTGCATATGACTGCTTCTGGATTCTGTTGAGATTTGAGGTTCTTCTCTGTCTGTCCAACTTTCTATAATTCTTTGCCTGTCAATAAATTGTAAGATTCAGTTCTAATTGACAGAGAGGAGATGTGATAGAGTGATTCAGTGAGGTTAGACCAGAGTGCTGTCCTGTGGCATTGTGTCCTTTTCCAGAAGTGAACAGCCACTGTTTATTGTCTTCTAATTTAAAAAGTCAAAACTTTTATCCTCAGAAAGTGTGTGGAGGTCTGAAAGTGTGTGAAGGTCTGAAAGTGTGCGGAGGTCTGAAAGTGTGTGGAGGTCTGAAAGTGTGTGGAGGTCTCCTCCACCTTGCGCAGGAAGAACCCCAAATCCTTCACCCCAAAAGAACCCAAAAGGCTTGGCTTGGCTATGTATCTCCTTACCAATGTTTTCGGTTTGTATTTCTTTACCAATGCTGTCGGTTTGTGTTCTGTATTTCCCCCCTCGTTGTCAGTATCAGGTGTTTTTTGGTATAATTTGCTGAACGGTCCAACCAGGAGAAGAGCCCCGCGCTGCGTAATTTGGCTGACAGTTCGAATCTCGCCAGCAGTGTGTGCTGGAAGCGAGTGTCTCGGCGGTTTGTTTATTTGAGCGTGGCTGCCTTTGATCTGTAATCTGCTTCAAAACGATGCGAATGATGGAATGGCACAGGGAGCGGTTGTCCCCCAGTCCTGGGAGCAGACGCAGGGCCTGGCATCTCCCGTTCTGCTTGGTGCTGCGTTCATTTCCACAGGGAGGGTCTCCCTTTGATGCTCGCACCATGTAGCGCAGTAGCGCTGAAACTGCACCACCACCCCTCCAAGCCCCACCCCTGACACAAATGCCTTGCTTTCATTGGCTGCGGTTGTGAAGTGACAAGGTCAAAGATCATCACCTTTTCCGTCCCTGTTTCTCTCTCTTCATGCTAGATATCAGGATGTCCAAAGCTCTCGAGGATGAAAAGTCTGGGGTGGATATTCCTGCAGACAGCACAGGTAGAAACAGTTTGCACTTGTGTGTGTGTGTGTGTGTGTGTGTGTGTGTGTGTGTGTGTGTGTGTGTGTGTGTGTGTGTGTGTGTGTGTGTGTGTGTGTGTGTGTGTGTGTGTGTGTGTGTGTGTGTGTGTGTGTGTGTGCGTGTGTGTGTGTGTGTTGGTGTGTGTTTGCTCACAGTGTTCTACATGTTTGGAAACCTGTGTGGAACCTGTGTGAATATTTGTGTAATACTGTGATTCATTAATACATGAGAGCGGAGAAACACTACGCTGAACTCAAGATGATTCATTTCTTCATATAATATATTTCTAGGCATGTGTGTGTGTGTGTATTGCTGATGGGATATTGTGTGATATTTCATACGTTTCTCACTTTTTCCACTAAGCGTGAATCAGGCCAACAGAACACTTTAGTCAGCCTGAGCCTCTGATTTATGCCGCAATACAGGCCAAACACACGTATAGACACACACGCACGCACGCATATAGACACACACGTATAGACACACACACGCACGCACGCGTGCACTCTCATGCACACCCACACAGCGTGGCCAGGTTAAACGCTCTGTGGTATTCTAGTAATGTGATGCCTCTGGCTAACTGGCTCACTCTTTGTTGATGTGAGGGCCAAAGCCTGAGGCACTACCCTGACCTGTGTGTGTGTGTGTGTGTGTGTGTGTGTGTGTGTGTGTGTGTGTGTGTGTGTGTGTGTGTGTGTGTGAATTTATGTGTGTGTTTGTGTGTGTATACACATGTTCATGTGTGTATTTATTGTGTGTGTGTGTGTGTGTGTGTGTGTGTGTGTGTGTGTGTGTGTGTGTGTGTGTGTGTGTGTGCATTTGCGCATGTGTGCGTGTGTGTGTGTGTGTGTGTGTGTGTGTGTGTGTGTGTGTGTGTGTGTGTGTGTGTTTGTGTGTATGTGTGTGTGTGTGTGCTCTCTTTTAGACTCAGAGAGAAACAGTCCTGAGGCTACTGATCAGGTATGTCACTTTTCTCACCCACATACCGCATGCTGCATCCTTTGTATTATCAATTTATCAATCACCAATAAAACACAAAAATAAAGATAAAGAAATATGTATTAATATATTAAGAAATATAGTTGTATAATTGGGTATATTTAATTTTGTAGGTTACCAGTGAATCCATTTAACAGTACAGTACATTTCAATGGTCAATTCACAATATTTTATTCTGATCTAGTTCTTTTGATATATCAATAAAATTAATATTCATTCAATTAGATGAGATTTACATTGACATAGTATGTATGAGCTAGAACAGTTCGTGGGATAGAATAGAATGTAATAGAGTGTAATTGATCTTGTCATTCCTAAGTGAACTGTGCTGTTTTGGGGTTTGAGTCTTGTGGTAATGGATGAAATGTAATGCCTGTGGTATGTTGATAAGTTATTTTTGTTCTTTCCTGTTTCCATGTAGCCAATGAAAACGAGTCCATTCTGCCTCTCTCCAACCCCAAGTCACACCAAGGTGTGTGTGTGTGTGTGTGTGTGTGTGTGTGTGTGTGTGTGTGTGTGTGTGTGTGTGTGTGTGTGTGTGTGTGTGTGTGTGTGTGTGTACATAAGTGTATGTGTGCAGGTCAATAGTAGGTGAGTGAGTGTGTGTGTGTGGGTAGCTAAATAGGGACCATTGACATAATGGTGTAAGTGTACATGTAATCTGTTTTGGAGTGTGTGTGTGTCAGCCTCTCTAAGAACAGCCTTCTCTTTCTAAGCTCATGGGAACCCTCATGTGCTTCTGTTTAAAGTGTCAGTAACATACAAACAAGAGCGGGTGACTGACTTGTAATGACTAATTCCTCACATAGGTGTGTGACCAGATACAAAGAGAAAGTGAGGTACAGCATGATAAACCAGAGATGAAAGGGAGACAGTTACAGGTGCTTGGGCATATATTAGGAAAGAAGAACTGCTTAACCATGCCCTGCCACTAGCCTGTCATAAACATTCATGCATATGCGATCAACTGACTGGAAGGCTGAGTGGTGTGAGTGAAATATCAGTACTGAGTAGGTGAGTTAGATTGGAAGGCAGCGAAATGACTGAGTAAGTTTTATCTCGTTTGACTAAGGTGTTCGGCTACAGCACATGGCCATTTACATAATTTTACATCACATCACATGACCATTTATATCACATATATATTTACATCACAACCATTTACATCACATCACAGGACCATTTACATTACATCACAGGACCATTTATATCACATCACAGGACCATTTACATTACATCACAGAACCATTTATATCACTTCACAGGACCATTTACATTACATCACAGGACCATTTACATTACATCACATTACATTTACATTTATGGCATTTAGCAGACGCTCTTATCCAGAGCGACTTACAAAAGTGCTAAGTGTTAGAATATGGATCTCTATCTAGTATAAATAGACAACCATTTATATCACATCACAGGACCATTTACATTACATCACAGAACCATTTATATCACTTCACAGGACCATTTACATTACATCACAGGACCATTTATATCACATCACAGGACCATTTACATCACATATCCAATTACATCACAACCATTTACATTACATCACAGGACCATTTATATCACATCACAGGACCATTTACATTACATCACAGGACCATTTACATTACATCACATTACATTTACATTTATGGCATTTAGCAGACACTCTTATCCAGAGCGACTTACAAAAGTGCTAAGTGTTAGAATATGCATCTCTATCTAGTATAAATAGACAACCATTTATATCACATCACAGGACCATTTACATTACATCACAGGACCATTTATATCACATCACGTATCCATTTATCACATGACCATTTTAGTGCATTATGTGTGTGGGATTCAGGATGGTGTTTTTCCTCTCTGTGCTCTGTTCTGATGTGTGTCTGATGTCTGACAGAATGTATGTAGAAGCAGTTTGAAAGGATTTGGCTGATTTGGAGTGAGTGTGTTGCATTCTTTGTGTTGCAAAACTCTTTGTAATGTGTGTGTGTGTGTGTGTGTGTGTGTGTTACAGGTTAAGACAGAAGAAGCTGCTGAGATGTCCAGTTCCCACGCTCCCCCTCCTCCGTCCACACAGCCTACTCTACCACACACACAGCTCATGCTGGCTGGCAGTCAGCTCGCCGGGGTACACACACACACACACACACACACACACACACACAAAGCAAATCCTATAGGAACATTTGCATCTAATGCATGTAAATAGTTATGTCTAAACATTTATGTAACATAACATCTTAACATAAAAACCTGACAAATGTGGTTCATGACCTCTGATCAGCTTCTTGCTGATTCCTTGCTCCTGAAAAACAACCCAACACCATAATCCCCTCCGCCAAACTTTACACTTGGCACAATGTAGTCAGACAAGTACCATTCTCCTGGCAGCCGCCAACCCCAGACTTGTGCATCAGATTGCCAGATGGAGAAGTGCAATGTGTCACTCCAGAGAACGCGCCTCCAGTGTAGGTGTGCTTTACACCACAGCATCCGACGCTTTGCATTGCACTTGGTGATGTTTGGCTTGGATGCAGCTGCTTGACCATGGAAACCCATTCCAAGAAGCTCTCTGTGCACTGTTCTTGATCTAATCTGAAAGCCACATGATGTTTGGATGTCTGTAGTGACTGACTCAGCAGAAAGTTGGTCACCTCTTCGCACTATGTGCTTCAGCATCTGCTGACCCCACTCCGTCAGGTTACGTGTCCTACCACTTTGTGGATGAATTGCTGTCATTCCCATTTTCTTATACAGCAGACGGTTGACTGTGGAATATTTAGGAGTGAGCAAATTTCATGACTGGATTTCTTGCACGTGGCATACTATCACACTTCCACACTGGAATTCACTCCTGAGAGTGACCGATTCTTTCACAAATGTTTGCAAAACGTCTGCATGCCTAGGTGCTTAATTTTATACACCTGTGGCCATGGAAGTGATTGGATTCTGATAATTTGGATGGGTGAGCAAATACTTTTGGCAATCTTCTAAACCACTCAATTAATTTGAGGGTCACAGGTGGCCTGGGGCCGATCCCAGCAGCACTGGACACAAACAAAACATAATGTGGTGGATTAGAGGACTAGGCTACTAGAATGTAGATCAGAAAGAGTAATCATAGTAATTATTAACACAGCTGATTACTAAATTAATTCACTCAGTCAGGAGGCAAAGCCAGGGTAACAGCCACAAACTAAACTGGACTGAATATCCCAGCTCTTCCCTCTTTCTCTCTTACTTCTTCTGAACTTTCCTGCCCTTAATTGTACCTTCATCCTTCCTCAAACTTTTGCTGTTCTTACTAGGTGCCATATTAGGATTTAGAAAGCTAGCTTATGTCACTGCTGCTAAGCTCAGCTCTCTGCCTCTGTTGTGACTCCGCCCTCTCCTCTTTTCCCTCCTCTGTTGTGACTCCGCCCTCTCCTCTTTTCCCTCCTCTGTTGTGACTCCACCCTCTCCTCTGCTCCCTTCTCCTCTGTTGTGACTCCGCCCTCTCCTCTGCTCATTCTTGCTGTGGTTGGTTCTCTGCACGCCCCGCCTCCAGCTGGCCGCCCTCCTTCCTGCCCAGCAGCAGCTCCTGCTCCAGCAGGCCCAGGCGCAGCTCCTGGCCGCAGCCGTGCAGCAGTCCAGCGCTGCCCACGCCGCCCATGCCGCCCACGCCGCCGCCAATCAGCAGCAGGCCAATCAGGCCACAGCGCAAGCCAAAGCCGAGCAGAGTCCCGCCCAAGCCCCGCCCCCGCTTGCACTCTCGCAGCCAATCCAGCTCACCGCCCAGGTATGGCCAGCTAGTCAAACCCATGTCCTCACTATGCATTTTCACCTTTAGATCTTGATCATATTAAGAATGTCAACAGGGCGATTAAGGCCTGATGTAGCAGAAAAGGCCATGTAACCGATGTCTTCAGTCCTGACTGAATAGATTTTGAAGCTCAGGATTAGTGTTGCAGAGATGCAACCATTAATTGAAATTGAGGATTGAGGCCACCTGTGCCGGGTGACGTCCCTGTTGGGTCAGGGTTATCAGCAGAAGGCTGTCCAGATTCATCTCTTCTTAGCCAAGTGCCAGTGATTCAGCAGGCCTTGCCATCCCTGCAGACAGTCATTATTAAAAATGTGTGCTGGCAAAGACTATGGAGAAGAAGGACTTCAGCTGATTCTTAATGAACACTCCTGTATGAACACCCCTAGATGCAAACCCCTGTATGAACACCCCTGTATGATCACTCCTAAATGAAAACTCCTGTATGAACACCCCTGTATGATCACTCCTAAATGAAAACTCCTGTATGAACACCCCTGTATGATCACTCCTAAATGAAAACTCCTGTATGAACACCCCTGTATGATCACTCCTAAATGAAAACTCCTGTATGAACACCCCTGTATGATCACTCCTAAATGAAAACTCTTGTATGATCACCCCTGTATGATCACTCCTAAATGAAAACTCCTGTATGAACACTCCTGTATGATCACCCCTGTGTGATCACTCCTGTATGATCACCCCTGTATGATCACTCCTGTATGATCACTCCTGTATGATCACCCCTGTAGGACATTCAGCAGTTGTTACAGCTGCAGCAGTTGGTCCTGATGCCCGGTCACCATCTGCAATCTCCCGCCCAGTTCCTCTTACCCCAGGCCCAGGCTCAGCAGAGCCAGCAGAGTGAGTCTCTCTCTCTCTTTCTCTCCTTCTGTCTCTCTCTCTCTCTCTCTCTCTCTCTCTCTCTCTCTCTCTCACACACACACACACACACACACACACACACACACACACACACACACACACTCTTTTATGGTGACTCTTCTTGTGCATCATTCATATAATTTCTTTTCTCTCTCTCTCTCTCTCTCTCTCTCTCTCTCTTTCTCTCTTTCTCTCTCTTTCTATTTGCCCATTTTCTAGGTCTGTTATCAACACCAAATTTGATTCCTCTACCTCAGCCAAATCCAGGAGCTCTCCTGACCCCACCCAGACTGGGCATGCAGGCACAGGTAGCGCATCCTTCCAGTTCAAATCACCACCAAGGCCCCACCAGCATTGTGATCCTATGTGTCTGGAATGTATCCTGATAAAATGTTAACTGCATCCATTTACACTTCAGAGTCAAATGTGTCTCCACCTAGTGAGATTAAAATACCATCACTGCATAGCACAACAGTCAAGATCCAGGTGTAAACGGGATGTAGTTCACCTTTTTTACAGACTCAAAGACCACTGGGGAAAGGCTGTTTAGTTTTACAGAAACTCAAGGTTGAGAGCGTAGAGGCTGAGTGCTTGACCCCATCACCCAGCATGTATGAAAGAACTCACAGGGATGAGACTGGTGTCAGCAAACATGTCTGGTTGGGTCATTAAAGCAGTACTTCAGCCAACAATGCTAACACAGTTGAGAGGAAATGAGAGTTGATTGCATTTCCTTTTACGTAATGCTGCACTCTATATGTTTTATCAGATTTACAATTTAGTTTTGTCTGTGCCAGGTGACATTTATGTATTTTTTTACAGGTGGGAATGTTGTCTCCAAATTGATTGAAATGTTTGAGATCAATGTTTGAGTGTGTGTATCCCATGTAGCGGCGTCATGACGACAGGCTGTGGTCGTTACAGAGGGAGAAGAGTGTGGACAGCAGTGCGAGCTCCGCCCCCTCTGTGGCCCCACCCATCAGCTCTATTGCCACAGTAACTCCACATGCTGAAGAACCCAGTGACCTGGAGGAGCTGGAGCAGTTTGCTCGCACCTTTAAACAGAGGAGGATTAAACTGGGCTTCACACAGGTGTGAAGTGTGTGTGTGTGTGTGTGTGTGTGTGTGTGTGTGAGTGAGCAAAAACTATGCTGAATATATTGGTAGTAAATTACCCTATTGAGTCAGTGATATAAGTGTATGTGCAGTGTGTACTTAGGTAAGATATGTAGAGATATTAATTATAATAATTAATATTATATATATAATCATATAATATTATATATATATATATAAATATTATATAATATTAATATAATGTTGTTGTGGGATTATTGTTTTGTTTTAAAGTATTTAAATCTATGTGACATTAAGCATCTAATTATAAAACACACCGCACATATTTATTTACTCTGGATTGACATAAACTAGTGGAGTGTGTGAGTGTGCTTGTGGTGTCTTGTCTCTGTGTGTGTGTCATGTTAGGCTGAATTGATTAACGCTGAATTGATGATCACCGTGGTGTGTCACAGTTGGAGGAGTGTGTGTGGGCACATAAGTCAAAGAGCCCAGCCCTGCTGTGATATTGATTGATGCTGATTACTTCCGTGTGTGTGTGTGTGTGTGTGTGTGTGTGTGTGTGTGTGTGTGTGTGTGTGTGTGTATGTGTGTGTTACATTAACACTCCTCCTCTTTGTTTGCAGGGGGATGTTGGAATGGCCATGGGGAAACTGTATGGGAACGATTTTAGTCAAACCACCATCTCCCGCTTTGAGGCCCTCAACCTCAGCTTCAAGAACATGTGTAAACTCAAACCACTGCTGGAGAAGTGGTTAAGTGATGCAGGTGTGTGTGTGTGTGTGTGTGTGTGTGTGTGTGTGTGTGTGTGTGTGTGTGTGTGTGTGTGAGCGCGTGCATGCATATTGGCACAGTGGCATTTTTCAGCTGCTTACTCAAGTGTGTGTGTGTGTGTGTGTGTGTGTGTGTGTGTGTGTGTGTGTGTGTGTGTGTGTGTGTGTAGAAACCATGGCGCTGGACAACATGCTGCCCAGTCCCAGCTCCTTGTCTTCTCCTATGCTGGGATTTGAGGGGATGCCCGGGCGCCGCAGGAAGAAACGCACCAGCATCGAGACCAATGTCCGAGTGGCCCTGGAGCGCAACTTCATCACGGTGAGACTCTCCGCACGTCGCTCACTCATCATCACATCTTCACATCATCACATCATCTCTACCTAATCACACCATCACACCATCTTCACAACATCACATAATCTTCACATCATCACATCATCTCTACAGCATCACAGCACATCATCTCTACAGCACTACGTCATCACATCATCTCTACAGCATCACATCACATCATCACATCATCTCTACAGCATCACATCATCACATCATCTCTACAGCATCACATCACATCATCTCGATGTCATCACGACATATCTTTGTTTTTTCTAGGAGGAAAAAAAACTAGAAATAATCACATTAGATGCAAAATATCCAACTCAATGTCATCTTGCATTACGTTGTTCATTGCTTAAGATTAATCTGATGCGTATTTCAGAGCCATGTATTTCATGTGCTGTCTGGTATCTGTGTAGAACCAGAAGCCGACCTCAGAGGAGATCCTGCTGATGGCGGAGCAACTGAACATGGAGAAGGAGGTGATCCGCGTGTGGTTCTGCAACCGCCGGCAGAAAGAGAAACGCATCAACCCCTCCAGCGCCACCCCTCCCCTGCCCAGCCAGCCCCCCCCTGCCACGCACAAACCCCCCTGCTACAGCCCACACATGGTATGACCCTCCCACACCCTATCCCCATTCACCTCACCAATCCTAACCCCCGCCTCCAAACCCGCCCCCTTCTGAGCCCGCAGGGTTGACTCCGAGTTGTTTTCTGTCAGGCCGTCCCTTTGAAATTAGCATGTTCAGGTCTGGTGCTAAGTGTGGTTCAGAAAAGGTCAAATGAAGATCAATTTGTCACATAAATTGATCTTGAAATGGCCAAAGGGAGCAAGCGCTGCTGTGTGCTGCGTGGGGATGTACCACCGTTAGCACCAGTACCTCCCAGCAGTTCCAGCAGTCCCTGCATTCTGCATGTGTGAAACTGCCTTGCCAAGAGTACAATGCATAACATATCAGTGGCTCTAAACCTCTGTAATCAACGCAGTAAAACACAGCAAAGTTGTTCTTTTGGCAAAGAGAGGCTATCAGGACACAGACACACACTCCTCTTTATCACCTTCATTTTCTGTGGTTTTATCGCTACAGTGTAACATATCATGGAAGAGCAGGCAGGGGAAAGCAGTTAAAAGTTGGAGGTGGAGGTGAGCGGACTCGTCCTCGGTAATGGCCTGTAAAATGGGGGCTGAAATGGTTCCTGCATCGAGTTCGCAACCCTCAAAAATAAATAAATAAAATGAAATAAAAGAAATAAATAAATACAGGATGTAACAGAAGCATTAAAAAAATGCTGCCATGACGACTTCACATCGAGGTCCATTCGGTTGAGGTTTTCTGGTACCAGCTAATTTCAGAACAGCCTCAAGGTGTCCACCTCAGATGGTTCCAGTAGAGAAATGCTCTGTTGTTGCCCATTACCACACTGTACTCTTCTAGATCACGCCCTCTTTTTTTTACCTTTGCTAAATGTTTGGAAATGCACTTCATATAAAGGCTCACTATCCAGAAATAACTATCTGGTTGGTTTAACGGCATTTTCTCTGTCACGATGAGGAAGCAACAAGGGGAACGGGGTGAAGTGCTCTTCTAGTGCATTGGCAGGTGCAAAATGCGCTCTCTGCCGAACCGGCTTGACACCACCGGTCCTGATCCAGCTCGGGCGACCGAGGCCGATGAGATGGATGAACCTTGGCAGAAACGCCGCAGAAGAAGTGTAGTGTACCCGCGCTGATAGACACAGTTTAAAACACAACAGAAGAAGTGTAGTGTACCCGCGCTGATAGACACAGTTTAAAACACAACAGAAGAAGTGTAGTGTACCCGCGCTGATAGACACAGTTTAAAACACAACAGAAGAAGTGTAGTGTACCCGCGCTGATAGACACAGTTTAAAACACAACAGAAGAAGTGTAGTGTACCCGCGCTGATAGACACAGTTTAAAACACAACAGAAGAAGTGTAGTGTACCCGCGCTGATAGACACAGTTTAAAACACAACAGAAGAAGTGTAGTGTACCCGCGCTGATAGACACAGTTTAAAACACAACAGAAGAAGTGTAGTGTACCCGCGCTGATAGACACAGTTTAAAACACAACAGAAGAAGTGTAGTGTACCCGCGCTGATAGACACAGTTTAAAACACAACAGAAGAAGTGTAGTGTACCCGCGCTGATAGACACAGTTTAAAACACAACAGAAGAAGTGTAGTGTACCCGCGCTGATAGACACAGTTTAAAACACAACAGAAGAAGTGTAGTGTACCCGCGCTGATAGACACAGTTTAAAACACAACAGAAGAAGTGTAGTGTACCCGCGCTGATAGACACAGTTTAAAACACAACAGAAGAAGTGTAGTGTACCCGCGCTGATAGACACAGTTTAAAACACAACAGAGCGCAGTGTTCATTCCCATTCGCTGCCCCCCCCCAACTCCTGTTTGCAGTACCACAGACGAGTTACGAGCTCTGAATTATACACACTAGTATTCAGGTTGACAAGATCATTTACATGACTAACCACTATGGTGGTTGCAAAAAACACTTTTTGTATATTATGAAAGTTGGACTCCAAGTTCTGAAATGGGGGTAGGTGTGATGGAGAATGTATTTGATTTAGTAGTCCATGAAATAGACTACTGTAGACTGCCTACAAAATAAGACCGAAATATGCAGTGTGACTGTTTGCACTACAACTATTACTTTTTGTAAAAGTCCAATGTCCAAATGACACATGTAGCCTAGGAAGTGCATCAAAAACAGGAATCAAAATTTTTCATAAACTACTTAACCACTTAAATATTCTATAGTATTTTTATACTATAGTATGTTTATATGCTCTTGTCTGTTCTCTTATCTTTCTCCCTCTGTCACCCTCTTTCTCCCTCTGACTCCCTGTTTCCCCCTCTGTCTCCCTTTGTCTCCATCTTCTGTCTCTTGTCTTCTCTCCAGATGTCCAGTCAGGGACTAACACAGCCTGCCACAAGCCTCAGTGGTCCAGGTAACTCAACAGTGCTTCCTAGAGAGCGTGAAATTCATCTGACAAAACCCTCTTTATATAGTAATCATTTATATTCCTATATATACATGTCATTTATATCATATTCCTTTTAAAACATGTTATTGTACTCTCATAACAGCAACTTGATCAGAAACGTGAACACATCTAATTACGATAGTGCTTTGTCTGGTAGTATATTCTAAAACATGACTCTATAACCTCCCTGGACCTGAACGTCTCTCTCTGTCTCTCTCATTGCTCGGTAGCTGTTAGTCCCACTCCTTCTGTGGCCTGCCCTCCTAACCCCACTGGCCATCCAGCAATGAGCTCTGCTCCATCTTCAGTGACTCCACCTCCTCTTGGCACAGCAAGTCCTGCCCCACCTAATTTAAGCAGCCCTGGTCTGAACACAGGGTAAGCAAACTGCTCTTGCATTCTCTCTCTCTCTCTCTCTCTCTCTCTCTCTCTCTCTCTATGTCTCTCTCTCTCTCTCTCTCTCTGTCTCTCTCTCACTCTCTTTCTTTCTTTATTTTTCTTCCTTTCTCTATCTCTCTATTGCTCTGTCTTTTTTTTCTACAGAAGGATTGTTCATATATGGACTCACAGCCTAATGGGATGTTAAGACATTCCTTGAAGCTCAAAACCCCTGTAATCAAATAGCCATTCAGGCCGACATGCAGGGTTACTGGAAAACCGATGTAGCACAATTTTCACAAAGAAAGAAGCAGGAAAAGTCCAGGAGATGAGGAGATTCCAGGGATATGAGAATATGACATGATGAATGGATCATTATATCAAAGGCCAGTTTAAGTATTGAGCAGTCGAGGTGCGGCCCACTATAAATTCCACGGACTTCATGAGTGCCCCGAGCTCACGGTGATCCCGTCCTTCACGGTGTCCTTTTGTCTGCTCTTGTCATTACCGTAACGTTTTCTGAAACTTCCGAGGCGGGGTGGCCGAGGGGCCAGACGCTATCTGTTATCATCGCCTCATGATCCCCGGTGTTTGAGCACGTCGGTAACATTCCTCTCTTCATTAGCAAGGGCGCTCGTGCGGAAGGGAGATGCAGCTCACTAAATTCGCTCCACCGCTGCCAAGTGTTGAGAGACCCTGAACTGATGGCCGGCTGGCGAAAGGAATTTGGCTGTCTGGAATGTGCAGACTCCAGCTTGATGACTGGCTCATTTAATCCCAGGCTTTTTCACCTGGGCATTTACACACAGGCCTGGATCAGCTCCGTTACTGTCTGGGTTTTTGAGATGAATCTAAAGATCCTCGCTTCTCCCCTGCATGTATGAATGTGTGTGTGTGTGTGTGTGGCTGTGTGTGTATGTGTGTGTAACTGGGACCATGCACCTTGCAGGAACACAATGATGGGTGTAAGCACAGGCATGAACCAGGCCCTCATCGCCAGCAGCCCCCTGGCTACAATGCAAGGTTTGTGACAGAGGGAGCAGGAGCTCAAAGCAAAAGACAGAGAAGGGGAGTGAGAGAGCAGGAAAATGGATGTTTACTTAGAGAGACAAAAAAGAGACTCAAAATAAGTGTATGGGGGAGTAATGTGAAAGACGCAGTAGCCAAGCGAGAGTGGCGGGCCACAGCTCCCTTGTCATTTGCGCATTACTAGAGTGAAGGCCGTTTTACTGAAGTTCTGAAGATCCTACTAAAGCAAGTAGAGCCTTCACTACTGTGGCTTTTCTCTGCTCATAACTGTGTGTGTGTACCGTGTGTAAGCAGGTAGAGAAGAATCAAAATGTGTAATTCATCCCCTCACATCCCTGCCACAAGCATGTTCCCACCGAATGAATGTGTGTGTGTGTGTGTGTGTGTGTGTGTGTGTGTGTGTGTGTGTGTGTGTGTGTGTGTGTGAGTGGATGACCGTGTGTGACCATTGTCAGGTGCAGCCATTGTCGTGTTTCATTCTAACCCTTTAACATGCTCTCACACTTCGTATGCAATCTGATGTCCATAATCTCATGTCCATTTCTTTATGTTTATCTAATACTTAGCTGAATATTATTATCATACAGTTATCATACAGTTAAGCCCGCCCACTAAGAGGGAAGATATGATTGGTCAATTTTACTGTCATTTGAAACTGGTATTGCGCTGAATTAGAACTGCCAGGCCCTCTGTAAACGAACAGCGGGCATCACAGTCCTGATAGAGGGAGACACAGGCTCACAGGCTTCCACTTAACTTAACCCCTCACCTTCCAACACAGATTGAATAGACACGGTTGAATAATATATTTGCTTATATTTTTGTAATTGTTTAGATGTCGATTGTCAAACTGTAGATAAAAAAATTGGATAAATAGTATTATATATATTTATGTATTAAGAATATTTTAGGCCCTCTGAGAGGGCGTAGAGGGCCCTGACGGTTCCCCACTGAGATATATTGATAAATATACATAAAGATTTTTTTTTTCTTCTTCTCATCTCACAGCTCTGGCTGCCAGTGGTGGTCAGATGTCCATTACTGCTCTTGAGGGTGGTGGTCAGATGTTCCTCAGCGGAGCTGGAGGTCCAGGGGCCGGACTTCGCCCATCCCTCTTCCTTAACCGTCCCACCTTGTTGCCCATGACAGCAGGTGCCGGCATGGGATTGGTCAGCGCTACCCGGGGATCTCCACCTCCCAGTGTCAGTCGCATGAGCCCAGACTCATGTTCCGCCTCTCCCTGCTCAAGCCCAGCCTCCTTCTGCTCTTTCAGTGAAGCTTCGCCACCTCCGCTGGGTGGGGCAATGGCTGAGTGACGCCTATAGCAACCTATTATTGGGGAGTGGGGGGTGGGGGGGTGGTATCGGCGGAGCAGTCGTAATGTCAGAAAAAAAACCTCGCCTTTTCAACCAAAGCCATCTCTCACTCCCTTGTTCCTCTCCTTTCCTCCCTCTCTCACTGAGTCTTTTAATGCTAAAACCACACAGACTGAGGGAGGGATGGAGGGAGGGATGGTGGGAGGAGTGGGGAGGAGAAGAGAACAGGAATACGGGGGGGAGGGGGTGTTTAAACCAAAAAGATTGAGCTGTCAGTTCATTTGGAGAGGTGGACTGGTAGTGCTTCTCTGTTGGTAATGGTCCTTTCTAATCGAAGAAGAGACGCCTACAAACAGATGAAGGTGAGGGTGGGGACGAAAGAGGCTCCTACAAACAGATGAAGGTGAGGGTGGGGACGAAAGCCAAAAAAAGAGAATACGACTGTTGTGGGGAAAAAATGGATGGCAAAGACAAGGAAGGAATGCCACTGAACAAGAGTCAGTGAAAGGAAGAGAAGATTTGAACCAAAAAAAAAAAAAAGACTCAAGAAGACTAACAAAATTACCAACATGCCAAAATCGCCAAAACAAAATACCAAAAACCGAAACCAAAAAATCGGAGAGAAAAGCTTTACCTAAGACATTTAAACCTGACCCGTCCAGGATCAGCTCATCAACTTCACAAAACAGCATCAAAAATATTCCTCGTTTTTCAGATTTCGTTTTCTTTAGTCATTGAATGTTCAGTGTTCACACTCTTTCAGATTCTCCTTCTAAGGTCCATATTGTAGAGCATTTTCTAATCTGCTAAAATGTCCTTTCACAGCTTTCTCAATCTACCTCTGCTGTCAGCTTGCTCCATTTCTTCCATTTCACATGAGCATATTTCCATCAGATGACCATATTTCCGTCTCAGATTACCATGTTTCTGGATACTTCCAACAATTTATTTTCTGTCATCTTTTACAACTGTGCGATATGATAAGGGCCCATTTGGAGAGATTTTGAAAAGTTTGATGCTTAGTACAAAGCATCAAACCAGTGAAACTATACAGACATCCACATGAGTGAACATGTAGTTACACAGTACTTAGCAAATATCCTCCCTAACCCTTTTTATTTACCATTCCATGGATTTTTATTCTTGCTGTCATCTTATTCCAAACCATAACTCAGACTCATTCTCTTGGATACCAAAGTAATTGTCTGACTTTTTAGCACTAGCTAAAGTGTTCAGACCAGACCTCAGACATGTCAAAATAAAGAAAAAAAACCCACCAAACAAACACACATACACACGGAAAAGAAGTGATTTTTTTAAAGCGACACAAGCCCCTCCCTGCAAGCCCCCCAAACGCGCCCGTGCTCTCGTGCCCGATGTCCTGTGCCGCAGAAGGATACAGACCAGGCGGGCTGAATCAAGCACGGCCAGGAGGGATCTGGCAGGCAGGAGGAGCCTGACTGAAGAGGAGGTGCGGTGCCTGAGGGGCGCTCCACATGATCTGGAGGGGAGCTCTCCACAGGAACATAGAATGTCGCTGTTGTTGATTTTTTTTTTCCCTTTACATTCCCAACACAAGGATCAAACCAAAAAAAATGTAGAGCAAGCAAAACCAATGAATGACTAAACTGACAAAAGAAACCCAAAACCAAATACAAAGAGTGGACGAATAGGAGGTGGAGAAGGAGGATGCTTTTAGAGGAGGGAGGTGGCGCAAGGCTTGTTTGTCATAGACTGACCCTGCTGTGATTGGCAGTTCCACAGTTCACAGTGCTGAGTGACAGACAGGATCCACGCCCTCTCCTCCTCCCTCCTTTCCGTTATGTAGGGCCTCCATTCGCTCACTCTCTTTCCTGGACGGAGGAATATTTAATGACCTCACTGAACTGAACTTCAAAATATATATTCTATATATTTTGTTTTATTGATTTTTTCTTGGTCTGTCTGTTAATTCTGTATGACCTTGTCTCATTCTTTCTATTTTTGGGACAATGAGGTAATGCGTTGCCTATTTTCATATTTTGTCTGTTTTATCGTTTTGATCTTATTGTGGGAAGTTTCTCATCAGGTGGTTTGAAATAATACTGTGAAAATGTAGCTTCCAAGTTTTTCTTTGATCAAGAATGTTGTGAAAAAAAAAGCCAAAACTGAAAAACCAAAAGCAAAACATTTTTGACACACAAACGTACCAAATAGCAACCGAACCAATGCACAACAGGTGGAGTCAGAACTGTTCTGGTGCTAGGTCATTGTGGAGAGAGGGAGAGAGAGAAAGAGGAGAGATGGAGTGAGAATGGATGCGAGTTGCATCAGAGACCGTTCGTGTGTGTGTGTGTGTGTGTGTGTGTGTGTGTGTGTGTGTGTGTGTGTGTGTAAGGAAGCTATTCTCCAGCATGTAAACCAAACCGAAAATAACCAGTTAGCCTACACACCTTCTGTCCAGTGTGTCACCAAAAACAGTGTTTGATTATGTGATCTTACTGAAAGACATTGCATAACACAGATACATAAAAACCAATGAGAAAACTGGGTGGGGGTGGGGTTGGGGTTGGGAGGGGTGGAGGGTGGGTGATGGGATGGTGTCAGATCAACTGTAAAACCAGTTGCCATACACTTCTAGAGGGAATGTACCTGTTAGTGCGTCGATAGATTTTGTAGGAAAAAAAGATCTATGTTCTACTGCTTACTTATTGCTAATGTAAAAAAGGCTGTGATGAAAAGGTCATTATGAAATGTGGATGATAATGACTTTAGACCAAAAGCTTCAAACTGTCTCTCTTTGAATTTTCTTTTCATTCAAAAATTTGTATTTATTATTGGGTTGGGGTGTTTCGCGATGGTTTGTTTGATGATTTGTATGTTAGCGACTCTTAACTTTATTTATCAGCTTATTTATGTATTTATGATGTTTTTTTTTTATTTATCAGTTTGGTCTTTTTTAATCTTTGTAAACCAAACTGAACTGGGAAGATGTGGGATGACGTTCTGGTAAAAAAAAAAGTCTTCACTGAGATTAATGAAAAATAATATTTCTTCTTAAACTCCAATAATTCAAAAACAAGACTAAATAAGCCAAGCTGAGACTGCTGGTTGGTTTCAGATTTACTCCCATTGACTGATGGGCTACTGATTTGAAACCAACCAAAACAAGGAGTCATAGAAAAAGACAGAAGATCAAAAATCCAAAAGAAATACAAGAAGTTGTCTTAGCAAAGCTTCCCTCACTGACCCATCGATTATAAAGCAGGATCAGACTCCGCCCTCTAAATCAGACTCCGCCTTCTAAATCTGACTCCTTCGTTTCTGCTTCTGTCCCTCTTTTTTCTGAATGATTTGGGGAGGAGAGAGAGAGAGAGATACATTTCTGCATATACCTCATGTTTGATTAGAAATGCCAAATAGATGAAACCAAAAGCTTTAACTTTTTTGACAAAGGTGCGCAGAGGAGATGTTGCTCAGGAGAGGGTTTGATAAACTCCATTTGCGTGAGTAAAAAGGTTTGCAAACTTCCCCAGATAACCCATCTTCCTCCAGATTCACACTTACTTTACATGCAGATCGCTAGCAAGAGGCTACATTCAGTAGCCAAGAATCACACAATGTGTTGGAGGCCAAAGAATCGTGGCAGTTCCTCTTTTTTTTATTTCCACAGTGTGTGAATCTGTTGGTGTATATATGTGTGTATAGACTTGTGGTGGATTCCCTGTGGAGAACCTAGAGCGATACCAAAGTTAACCTCCGAGGGCTACCAGTCGCATGTCACAGTCTCTCACACACACTCACACAAACACATATATTAAAAATACATGTAAATATATACCAGCTTTTTTATATCAAATTGTGGACCATCTACATACATATCAACAAGAACCATTGCATGTAAAATTATTTTATTTGCTGTATTTCATTGTCATATTAGCTTTTTTATAAGGCAAGTCAAATATAACTGATAGGGTTATATTTTTATGTGCATCTGGAGTTTCTCTGTTTTGTACATGTGGGATCATAAATCCCTCTGAATCGTTTTATGCTGCCACATTTCTTCACTGGCCAAGTTCTAATACAAGACTTTAGCCAGTACCACACTGACATGGTAGGGATGCTTACGCCTGTGGAAATCAGGAATTCAGTAGAATTCACTAGAACCTTAGAGAGTGTTGGTCAAAGCCAAATTTTACAAATACTCCTTTCAAATGGCCACTCACACATCAAAATGCAGTGTTGTGACTAAGAGGACAACACACCCCTCCACTACCCCAACCCCGCCCTCCCACCACCCCAAACCCAACCCCGCCCCTCCCTTCCCCCCCGTCATGTAAGTGCATGCCATTTTCATTCCATTTTTCTCCTTTTTCTTCATTTTTCTTTTGACAGCTTTAATCCAAAGGTAGTTTGATGAGGGCAGGAAAGGAATATTTTACTTATGATAAAAAAAAACCTCAACAGTGAAAACCAAAGAGTTCCACAGAAACCTTTTTCTCTTTTTTATGAAAAAATGCAGAAATTTTTAGTTTTTCTCATTCTCAGAAGACGTCCTGGACGTTGATAGATGATAACGACTCTTGCGATGGTCGCTCTTTGACTCTGTATTTCTGTATATGCTAGGATCTGTTATCCCTCTATTCGTCTGTGTGGTTCCCCGCTCTTACCTCAGAAGCTCTCCATGGAGTTTGTAACCCGTTTTGGATTTTGTTCAGAACTGTTGAACTGTCCCTTACTCATCGCTCTCTGTGTGCCTGTTGTATGAGGGTGGGACTCGGGGAGGGGAGGGTGTGGGAAAACCAAACAATATGTGTTAGGATTAAAGTGCGACTTTAGACCAAGCAGTGTCCAAGTGATTTATTCCCTCTTATATTAGCTTTGTGAAGGCTTTTCTGGGTAAGGTGTGTCTACCTCAAAACTATGTATACTGCGTATGTGTGTGTGTGAAGCTACAGAAAAAAATAACATAAAAGTTCAAGAGAATAAATACAATTGCTAGAATTGCAAAGTTAATGTCAGAAATTGTCTAGTAATGATAATTGCTAGTTTGTGATTCCTGATCCTCGGCTATGATGGCAACATCCCAGATTAAAGACGTTCCTCTCAGCTTATTCCCGGTTAGGTTAGAGCTATAAAGAGAAAGGTCCTCCCTGAGCGTTCAGTCTGAGGTGTGTGCAGATGCTGGAGAATTGTGATCAGAACAACTAACCTAGCTGCTCACTGTTTGAGGCAGCAAATATTCTATCTGAATCATGATAAATCAGGGAAGTATAATCTAATGCTCTACCTGCATGAACACACCCACTTAAGATCATTTTATAACTAGATAATACGCTGGCTGAACATTTGAAGCATGTGATATAGCCCAGACATTTATCCCTAACACTGCAATGGTACTTAGATCATTCATGGTAATTCCAGACCATTTATGACCATTCCGGACCATTCATAACCATTCATAAACTGCATGCATAAGTACATGAAGAACATTACATGACAAGTCTGACTGAATCAGAGTATATTTAAAGTCCATGAACATAGATGGAATCCTCATACCCAAAGCTCTTCTTCTCACTAATTATGTTCTCCGTAGTTGGGCTTTAACCAGTTCATCTTTCAGACCTTCCAGATGGTGTCCTGGTCCTTGTACCTTTGAAACAAGCAGAAGCTCGTCAAGGTGCAGTTTCGTACTCATCCATGCAGTTCTATCTTTCAGCTCCTCCATGTGGTTGTTTGTTGTCATGCCTGACAGCACATCCTGAGCCAAGAACTGTTTTCATGTTTACACGAGATAAGATGCTGGCAGGTCTAGTCAAGGTAGCCCAAGCTCACCTGCATATTCAGATAAACGCTTTCATTTTGTTCTCATTCTAAAGCAGCAAAGCATTTCCTTCCCACCATTTCCTTACGTATACTTGGTATACACCTGTGGAAATGGTTTATTCATGTTAGACCTTAACATTGCACTCACAATATTTGGCAGATACTCTTCTCCAGAAGAACTTAAATATTTAGAAGTATGACTGCATGTGTCCTCAGTGGGAATTGAACCCACAACCTTGGTGTTACTAGCACCATGCTCAACCTTCTCTTGTCCTTAATGATGTAAAGGTGAGTATACACCCAGAGCTCATACAATCATTCACCTATCCTTTATTTGTGGAAAAGGTGTGTTTGCACACAACAGACTACTCTATATGTGTTTGTGATAGGGTAGCTGCTTCTCCCTATCACCAGCCTCAAGAAGGCATGTGTTTAGAGACATTTCTACTTAATAAGATAAAGAACTGCGAACTGGCACTTACCTGAATCCTTTCAGGGAGCGACAACGCACGGGCCACCCAACTCCTGTAGTCTTGAGAGGACTTCAGGACGTCACTGGTTCAGGGGGGGATCCAGTATACTTGGGGGAGTATAATATGAATATGAATAGTTAAATGACCATGCTTACCTGTTAGACAAAAGAAGGCAACTTCAAGTATACCGTCATATCACAAATGGATCCCACCCCTGCCACAATTTGTGGTATGGTAGGTCAAGTCGCTCCCCAAAAGGATTCAGGTAAGTGCCAGTTCACAGATCTTTATCTTATCAAGAAGAAATGTCTTTATACACATGCCTTCTTGAGGCACCTACCCTATCACAAGGTTGTTTTCCAATCATGTGAAGACTTATTACATTTTGACATATGGATCAGGAACACTTCCACACTGAGTTAACCCAACATCAAGGTAAGTAATATACTTATGTAATTATAATTGTAAATGCGAAATAATAATTTAGAATAGAATTTCTTAAAGGACACTTGGTAAACCTGGAAGGTGTGGAAGCTCTCAAAGTACAGTGTAATAATCTTACAACCCAGAGTTGGTCTCACTGCCTTTTTTAATTGTGCACTTTTATGTAATGTTATTTCCAAATTTGAGCTTTTTTTAGTGTATTATTTGTCATTTGCAAAGTCCATTATCTGACCTTGTATTCAGTCTCTTCCCGTCCCCAGGCCTATCTACTGCAAGTGACATCTGACAGGACTTCCTACATGTAACATGGCGGAGCCAAAGGGCAACAGAGCCCTTGACACCCCTACTGCCACCCCACTGGAAATGGTAATTTAAAGAGAAAATATGTGTTTCCTTTCATTCATCATTTGTATATGGACCCCTCTGATAAAGCCTTGGTCACCCTTTGCCCACCCCTTGAAAAAAAGTCTAGCTTCGCCACTGTCTACATGTACCACTGCAGTACGACCTTCAGCACACCTGACTTTTCAGGCTCCTTAACTGTCTTCAGTTAATTCCAAATGAAGACCCATCTCTTTTAGAGCACTTATATTTAACCTAATCATGCCCTCAGATAGATTGTACATATTGAACTGTCTGGTTTAGTAATCGTGCCTGAACTGTCTTGTGCAGTCTGACCTCCATATTCACAGGGGTCAGGGGAGCAGGACCCTGGTAAAAGTGTAAAAAACTAGACCCCTCTACACCTTAAACTAGACCCCTACACCGCTTAATACTGACGACTATATTTAACACCCGTCTCTCCAAACAGAGTGCATAGTTTGCAGTTCTTGCTAAATCTTTCAACTTTTTCTACATTTCTTTACATTTTCATGTCTTATTGCATCATCCAAATTTAATTATTCATGGCAAACCTGTGAGAAATTGAACCTGTGAAAGTTAAACCCACAAATGTTGAGCTTTGTCTGTATTTTTTAAGCCTGTGTTGTACTGTATCTCAGTTTAGGTTGCAGCACCAACTTTTGTTTGTGGCAGTCTCTGGTATTACAGTGTTAATGACCTGCAAATGGCAGTGACTGCACCAGACAACTTATTTAGAGACAAAAGATCTGAATTTTCAGTCAAATATACTTCATTACTGACATTAGTTAATTTACATTGAGTGTGAGAAACCAAGCCTAAACTGCTAGGTTTTATTCCAAAAACCTCTTTTTGAAGCATATTGCATGGTGTGGCCTCTGTTTTTGCTTCTTTTGTCTATTGTTACAACCTACCCCGGTAGAGGGGTACGTTGTACAACGGAACACCATGTATTTGATATCAACTCACGATGGCTGTGATATTTGAATTGAGTTTTGAATTGGTGCCATTTATAGTAAACAAATGTGTGTACTTTGTATAAACGTTTGAGAACTCTAACTCTAACTAAATTCAGCGAGTTACGGGTTCTGAAGCAAAAAGTGTTAAAACCATAACCGGTCTCCCCTACATACACAAGTCCATCTGTTTCAGAACACTCTCAGTGGACTTCAGTGGCTAGCCATCAGGAATTAGGGGTGTTGTGTAATGAAGTCCGTAGTGGTCAGAAGCATGTCATTCCAGAAGAAGATTAGACCTGACATAGTTTGTACAAAATACAGTAGGGATGACAAAAACGACTTAAAAAGCTGGCTACCAATACATTAAGTACTAGGGAGTAACAATTTCTGTTACTTATTTGTTATAATCCAAAGATTTTCCTTTAATGACAAACACTTTTCAGCTCTGTTAGCTGTTAAATTTCGTCCTAACCAGTAATGTAACATGCGCCAAAAAAAAAAAATAAATAAATCACCCATTCTTTTAATACTTCTTTCTACCACTAGATGGCCACCAAGGCTACTCTTTAAATTCTGTCTAGACCCCGTGTTCAGCAAAACTGGATTTGTAGCTGTGGCAAATATTTCAGAGTTTGGACTCCAACCGAGTAACTGGTACTAATTCATGTAAATTCTTTCTTGACTGTTAGATTCACATGTCGTGACAAAACCAGTGCAAACATGTCGAGCCGGTTAAGGGTATTTTGAATAGGCAACATATTTGAATATTAGCTGTGACTCAGAGAGTGACTGTTGAAAACTATATTGTATTGTACTGTATAGCTTTCTCACCCTGATGCACTGACAACAGTAAGCATGATATAGTAGAGTAGTGAATATATATATATATATATATATATATATATATATATATATATATATATATATATATATATATATATATATATATATATATATATATATATATATATATATATATATTCATTCGTGGTGTCAATTCCAGGTTCTAGATTTGCTAGATTTTCTAATTAGCAATCCAGGTAAAATTAGTGGAATCAACACAATACAGGAAGCCTGAGCAAAATCCTGGTGAGGACTTTTAATCTCTGAACCTCGAATTGACACCTCTAATATATATATATATATACACATTATTGTTGCAAACATGTTGTTGCATACATGTACCACACACCTGAACGTAGGACTGTGTAAGAGAGTACTCACCAAACTGAGCCATTTAGGACTGTGTAAGAGTGTACTCACCAAACTGAGCCATTTAGGACTGTGTAAGAGTGTACTCAACAAACTGAGCCATATAGGACTGTGTAAGAGTGTACTCACCAAACTGAGCCATTTGCACGCCGTCAGGCCTCAGCCTGCTGCTTGATCTGAAGCTGCATTTCTCTACTTCCTCCCGTGGAGCAGGTAAGCACACCAAAGTGACCTTTGAGCGGGCATATGTGGCGCATGGCCTGAGGACGTGTCCCGCTGCAGGACAACGCATGATGTGTCCTGCTGCAGGCCAACGCACGACGTGTCCTGCTGCAGGCCAACGCACAACATGTCCCGCTGCAGGCCAGCGCAAGACGTGTCCCGCTGCAGGCCAACGCACGACATGTCCTGCTGCAGGCCAACACACAACGTGTCCCGTAGCAGGCCAGCGCACGACGTGTCCCGCTGCAGGTCAACGCACGACGTGTCCCGCTGCAGGCCAGCACACAATGTGTCCCCTTACAGGCCACCGCACAACATGTCCCACAGCAGGCCAGTGCACGAGCACAGTGCCCTTGTGGCTCTCGCACCAGCTTCTCCCATGGATCCAGCACCCTGACGCCTCAGCGCAGTAAAGTCCCCCATGTTGCACTGCCACAGAGGGGGTGCTCACCAGGAAGGCGAGACTCTTCCCCAGGACACCCCACGTCCTCCTCACACACACAGTAGCTCGTGATGTTCCACATCAGGGGGAGTTCTTGGTCATGCAGTGACATGCTGTAGTCCAGGACATGAAGTTACTTAATAAACATGATGGCAGCAAACAGGTATCAAATGTATCAGTCCTCTCTTCTTTAGGGGCTTAAAAGTGACACCACTATTAGAGAACTTTTACCAACAAATATGTCATCCAAAGAATGATAGTAATATCATAGCCTTAGAAAATGCCATGTTTCCAAAGGAAAAAAACAAATATGAAGCATTTGAAGAAATATATATATATATATATATATATATATATATATATATATATATATATATATATATATATATATATATATATATATATATTTATTTATTTATTTATTTATTTATTTATTTATATATCAGTGGGGAACTGTCAGGGCAGGGCCCTCTACACCCTCTCAGAGGGCCTAAAAATATTCTTAAAACAAAAATATATAACATAATTTATCCAATTTTATTTTATCTACTTACAGTTTGACAATCGACATCTAAACAATTACAAAAAAAAAAATGGAAGGTGAGGGGTTAAGTGGAAGCCTGTGAGCCTGTGTCTCCCCCTATCAGCACTGTGATGCCTGCTGTTCGTTTACAGAGGGCCTGGCAGTTCTAATTCAGCGCAATACCAGTTTCAAATGACAGTAAAATTGGCCAATCATATCTTCCCTCTTAGTGGGCGGGCTTAACTGTATGATAATTTCTGATAATTGCTGTCGTTAGCGTACCACCGCTAGCTAGTTTCGATTCATTCCTTTGACGTCCTCGTGCGCGTTGTTTACATATTCTGCTCCCGAGGTACACGGAGCTGTGGACCTCATTTTGTTGGAACCTTATTTTGCTTAAGAAGTTATCTAGTACAGATATTATTGTTTATTGCGTTTCTAAAGCTGTACTGTCGTCTCAATTTTTTTTCATTATTGCAGTTAATTAGGAGAGTAAACAATTTTTTTCCGGGGGTGGGAACAGGCCCAGGTTTAATGGTCACGGTTCGCTACTGATATATATATATATTTATATATTTATATATATATATATTTTAGGGGTGGGGCGCGATCAACAAAAATTAATCGAATTAATCAGAAGCTTTATAATTAATTAATCGAAATTAATCGCATTTTAATCGCATTTCAGTATTTAACATGAGAAATATTAATTTAAGTTTGAATGATGAATGAATCAATGAACATAATCATAAACTTCAACATCTTGTTTATTTTTCTACTACACAGACCAATAGATGAATGCAGAAAACAGAGCAAACAGTTTTCAGAACACTGGAAATTCTGACCAAAAATGTTGTTTAATTTTGGGAGTTTTGCTCAGGATATTGGAAGAATAAGAAGAATTGAATTAAATCAGAAGATGTTTTTTAATACCATTTTAGATGGTATACCTTTTCTTTAATTTCTCAGGCCTCTGCCACAGGCATCTCCATAGTGCCTAGAAGTGTCTTCTGCGTGCTCAAAGCAAATGACTGGATCTTCCATTCATCATTTATAATATGAGCTGTCACACCAAGATAATTCTTGTTGCTAACAGAGGTCCAGTGATCCCCAGTCAGAGCCACATTTGTGGCGCTATTCACAATAACCTGTTTTACTTCCCTTTCCTCATACAGCTGCTGGATTTTCTTCGACATTGTCTTTCTGGACGGCAGTTTGTAACTTGCATCAGTTGACGCAATGTGTAAGCCTTTATCTTCAACAACAGAGAGTGGACAACACTGCAAACAAACGCCTCCGCCGCTCGCGCGAGGTGTGCGGAGTCGCGCGCTACGGTCACTCGCGAAAGTTTAATCCAGTCTTGATTAAGTTTAATCCAGTCTTAATGGTCCAATGAAGGTAATATAAAAACCAGGACATTTCCTCACTTAAAAGAACCCGGGACACCAGGGACAGAATGTGAAATACGGACATGTCCCGGGAAATACGGACGTTTGGTCACCCTATTGTACTAGGAATACATTTAGCAGCTAAGTTATCATTACTGACCTGGGGTGAGTTTCCCGAAACGTTCGTAGCGCTAAGTACTTCTTAACCTCATACGTTTCATACGAGGTTACGAAGTACTTAGCGCTGCGAACGTTTCGGGAAACCCACCCCTGCGCGTTAGCCCAACATGTTTTGCGTTGAGGTGGTAACGAAGGGTGCAAGTGCTCCTGTGATAAGCGAACTCCTTCCTGCATAAAGTGCAATTAACACTATTTGTGTTTGTACTTCCATCTGGAAGTTTCTTATATTTAAATTTCCCATCCACCAGCGTAGTCTTCAGTCATCTCCATCATGATCTTATTGTGCGTCCATATAATCTGTATGCCTGGAACTCGTGCACTGAGAAACATTCCACGGTGCAAAAGTGTCTCATGTGTTATATGCATTAAATTTGCGATAATTTTTTTAGTTTGTTAATTTTCCTGTAATTAATTAATCGAAATTAACGCATTAAAGTCCCACCACTAATATATATATATATATATATATATATATATATATATATATATATATATATATATATATATATATATATATATATATATATATTTAGTCAGTTCAATCAATTTGATGCACCAGGCATTCATCTCACATGCCACCCAATCAGTTGTCTGAAAAGTTTTCTAACTTTTGGCTGGTCCACACACACAGCACTCAGGCCTTTAGCTGCAGAGTCTCCAGCATGACGTACACCTCATGATGTTGTTATTATTATTGTTAACAGTGCTATTATTAATAGCTGGGCTTTGGGCTTTGTGTAGACTGAGAGTGGTGACCGTGGCAACAGATGCTGTGGGGTGTTTTTTTCGACGCCCGCCACACGAGGCTGAGGTCGGAGCATTGGCAAGCCAGCTGCTCACCACAGTCATCCTGGCACTGGCCCTTGTGAGGTACACACACACACACACACACACACACACACACACAGACACCCGCGTCCATGCAGACATAAACGACACACTCACTGAGTGTTCGTCTCGCACTTAAACTCACGCCTTCACACGCACACAGATCAACAGAACATTCTGAACATTAACAAATATGCACATAAACATGGAGAAGTACAAACACACACACACACACACACACACACACAGGCCGAGCACACTCGTCATCCTTAACGATGCTCTCATTAACCCACACAAATTAGTTGAGACACACACATAGGCAGACATAAACATACAGAGACACTTTAACACTAAAACACACACACACACATTTTCCATTTACCATGTGTATTAGGAGGTGGCAAGGTGGAGGAAACAGTTCATTCCAGGGGAGTTGGGAGTGTACTTCGCCACCCAGTCCCCAGACCCCGAGTGTAACTGGGCACCATTCCCCACTTTCCAAACCCACCACAGCGTTCCTGCCGCTGCCTCCACGCCCCTTCTTGCCCCCCACAGGGTGGCCGGGAGGCCGGTGTTCCCACTCTCTCCCTCCGAGTCTCTTCCTCACTCCCTCGCTTTGCCAAGCACTTTGCACTTTGTTCCGTCAGTATGGAAGCAGCTGATTTTTTCCATTTGCGTTTTAGAAATGGCCAATCGGGCTCCTGGAGCTTTTGGACCACTCCCACTTTCGTTTTTTCTATTTTTTTTTTTTATTTGTGCTGCTATTTTCAGGTCTTCCACAGGGAAAGAAAGATTAGCAGCAGCATGCGAGAGAGGGAGTGCGAGTGAACATGAGGGTGGTGGGGAGTGAGGTGGGGTGGTGTGGAGGTGTGGTGGTGTGTGGTGGTGTGGTGGTGTGGGGTGGTTGTGTTGTGGTTTGGGTGGTGTGGAGGTGTGGTGTGGGGTGGTGGTGTGGAGATGTGGAGGTGTGTGGTGGTGTGGTGTGAGGTGGTGGTGTGGAGATGTGGAGGTGTGTGGAGGTGTGGTGTGAGGTAGTGGGGTGGAGGTGTGGAGGTGTGTGGTGGTGGTGTGGAGGTGTGGTGTGGTGTGGAGATGTGGAGGTGTGTGGTGGTGTGGTGGTGGTGTGGAGGTGTGGTGTGGGGTGGTGGTGTGGAGATGTGGAGGTGTGTGGTGGTGTGGTGTGTGGTGGTGGTGTGGAGATGTGGAGGTGTGTGGTGGTGGTGTGGAGGTGTGGTGTGGGGTGGTGTGGAGGTGTGTGGTGGTGGTGTGGAGGTGTGTGGTGGTGGTGTGGAGGTGTGGAGGTGTGGTGGTGGTGTGGGGAGGTGTGGTGTGGAGATGTGGAGGTGTGGTGGTGGTGTGGAGGTGTGGTGTGGGGTGGTGTGGAGGTGTGGTGTGAGGTGGTGGGGTGGAGATGTGGTGGTGGTGTGGGGAGGTGTGGTGGTGTGGAGGTGTGTGGTGTGTGGTGGTGTGGAGGTGGTGGTGTGGAGGTGTGGTGTGGGGTGGTGTGGTGGTGGTGTGGAGGTGTGGGGTGGTGTGGAGGTGTGTGGTGGTGTGGAGGTGTGGTGTGAGGTGGTGGGGTGGAGATGTGGAGGTGTGTGGTGGTGGGGTGGTGTGTGGTGGGGTGGAGGTGTGTGGTGGTGGGGTGGAGATGTGGAGGTGTGGTGATGGGGTGGAGGTGGTGTGGTGGTTGGAAGGGGTTTGGGGGCATCAGTGCACGGTGCCAACAGAAGCAGGAAGGGAGAGTTCCTTCGAAGACACAGGAGACACTGTCAACACGTATACGCCAAGCTCAATATAGACTGACACCGTTCCACACATGCCTCTGCTTCACACACACACACACACACACACACACACACACACACACACACACACACACACACACACACACACACACACACACATACAGAAGTGAGCTCACCCTGTCCTAACCTCTCTGCTCACTCAACATTTCTTGCTTAACCTCTACCTTGCTCTACCATGTTTTACTCATGTTCCTACTTTTAATCTTCTTTCTCTCTCTTTCCCTTTTCTTTCTCTTTCTCTCTCTGTCCCCCACTCCCTCTTTCTCTCTCACTCTCCCCTTCCACACAGGATGGGTGTTATAGGCTGTCTTGGCATAGTGCCTGAAATGGGTCAAATATAACTCTGGAATTCCTCTCCTGCAGTCTCTCTTCCTTACTGACTTACCATGTCCCCTCTCTTACACACTCACACTCACTAACACACACACATGAAGAGTAGGTCTCTCCCTGGGATTACAATAGACTTTATTTACACTTAACTGAGTGGTATGAGGGCACCTGGCCATACCACCTTTGAAAAATTTACTTAAAATATTTGTACGTGTATTGTATGTGTATTCACTATCCTGTAACTATGCAGAATATTTGGCAGAATGTCCATTCTGTTTCTAACCGTATGTTCATTAGCACAATACTGCCATGCCACATTTAACCTGAACACAACGGGATGTTTTTCAACCTGAAACATTATCATCTCCAGTGTAATCGCAATATTCCTGAAACATGTAACTGCCAAGACACATTCAACATGAACCACAAGATTTGTTTCTTTCTTTTCTTTCTTTCTTTATTCTTTTCTATGCTTCTTTTTGCTTTGTTTTTTCATTCTCTCTTTTGCCCATTTTGACCTCCTAACTCCCTTTCTCTCTTTCTTTCTCATCTTTCTATCCTGTCCTCCTCAGAGCCAGAGTGTGTTAATCCTATTACAAATGTGTGAATACCAGCTGGGACAAGGAGAAGGGGAGGTCCAGGACAGTGAACCACGAGTGTGTGTGTGTGTGTGTGTGTGTGTGTGTGTGTGTGTGTGTGTGTGTGTGTGTGTGTGTGTGTGTGTGTGTGGTGTATTTTGCTCACTGTGGGGACCAAATGTCCTCATGACAAAAAATGTTCTGGGGTGATGATGTTTGATGTACTTTTTCTGCTTGATCACATATATTATGACATAAAGTCAGTCATAGATGTGATAAAGTGATAAAGGTTTGCTTAGACCAACTATGGAGTCTTTCTCCAACTTGGTGAATGTGGGTCTGCATGGGTTTTAGTTCTTACTTCAGAACTGTAAATGTGTGTGTGTGTGTGTGTGTGTGTGTGTGTGTGTGTGTGTGTGTGTGTGTGTGTGTGTGTGTGTGTGTGTGTGTGTGTGTGTGTGTGTGTTTGCATGAAACTCAGAAGTATGTGCTAGGAGGTGGCTGTTGCAGACAGCAGAGAGACAGGCCAAATGTGCTTCCTGAAGGGTTCAAGCACCAAGAAAACAAATAAGTCACAATGAGTCCATTCACACATGTGCTCTGTCTCTCTCTCTCTCTGTCTCTCTCTCTCTCTCCCTTTCTTTTTTTTCTTTCTCTCTCCTGCCTCTCCTTCCCTTTCTCCTACATTCACAGAAGCACATGCTCTCTCTCTCATCCATTTTGGGCTCTGCTTTATCCCTTTACACTCTCACTATTCTGTCCCCACACCCCTTTATGTCTTTCTCTCCCTGACCCTCTTTGCTAATCCCTTATTCTCCCGAGGCTTCATTCCCCTCTCCCCTATGCCAAACCACTTCCACTCTCTCTCTCCCTCATTCTGCCTCTCTGTCTCGATATCTCTCTTTCTCTCCCTCTCTCTCTCTCTTTCCTGCTCTCAGGCCAAGCACGGAAGTCCCGAAAAAGACCTTCGTTTCCACAGTTCATCTCATTTTTAGCAAAAAGGTGGATCAAAGAAAAAAAGATGGAGCTACTGGATCAGGAGTCAAGAAGTGAACTGCCAACCACGGCACCTTGAAACATCTTCATAACGCTTCATATTACACACACACACACACACACACACACACAAAAGAAAACCCGCCGCCACTGAACACAAAGCAGCCTTTGTGTGTGCACGAGTGTTTGGATTCTGTATGCATATGTGTGGACATGTATTTTGGTGTCCCTTTACAGGGTCAGTGGGGGAGGTTTAAGACCTATAGTCATGGATGGGAGTTGGCTAGGGAGGGCCGCTTTCCCTTCTGAACCCCAATCACATTACCATTAGATTTCCTTAATCAGATCATCTTAAAATGCAGTAGAGAGCTGGTGGCCGGCTCTGGCTAGCTGTTCCCAGCAGAGTCCTCTGTGTGCTTGGCACCATCTTGACCTGCAAATCTAGGACACTACTTTAATCAAGTTTATCTGCTTTTTTCTGTGCCTGGTTGATCTTTAGACCACTACCATTGGCTATCAGGGGGTTAATCTCATCTGACCAGCGTTAAATCATTAGCCCTGCGAACAGCCCGTCACAATCCCTTGTCAATTCAGCGCTGGGACGGATGCTGGCTGGACGCAGCTTCAGACGCCTGCTCAGACGAAACATTTGGGCTGGTGGCTCTTAGTGACCAGCAGTAGTGATAAACAGATAAATACAGGTTGGGATCATGTAGATATGTCTTGCGCGTGTTCCTTTGTTGAGTTAGCAACTTTGTTTACTGACATGGACATTTGGTTGAAAAGCAAGTCTGCTCTCCAAAGGTTAGCCAACTTTTACATCTATCAAGAAGTTCATTAAATCTTTTAACTTCATTCAATCCCTCAGTGTTAGAGATGTGTGAGTAGACCTGATGCTCACATGCTGAGATAAATTATACATTGTTTATTTTATTTTAGTAAATTTACCAAAGTTAAAGTTTTGAAAGTATCAAAACTAGGATGCAGATCAAGTTTAAATTAACATCAATATTAAAATTGTATTAGTAAATCTAAAAATGTAATTTACATTTTACATTTGAAGACTTAAAAACAGTTAAAACAATTAAAACAATGTACCAAAGTACTGCAAAAGCAAACTTTTGGAGATTTGCCAAACATTTGGAGATTTGGTTTGTTAATTTCCTTCTTGATTTCTGTTGCTGTTTCATGAGAACCAATTTTAAAGAAATATCTCAATTTAACAGACTTGGTAGATTATTCAAATGGATTAGGAACATTTCTTTCTTGCCTCTTTACTGTTGCTTGCTGCTGGAAGTCTATACAGTGTTTGATGTGTAGTCTTGTAACAGCACTGTTGCAGGCCAACCCCTCATGCCTCAGGTGATGTATCCCATTGATTGCTCTTTAGTCTTCTTTTGCCCTTTGGGGGACTTGAGGAAGTTTATCTTCAACTCCAGCCAGCACACTAAGACGTTTAGATGCATCATGATTTCAGGTTGAAAAGCAGAATGACTCTTGTTAGTGTTATCCTCAACTGCCAAAAAAAAGAAAGAAAAAAGAAGCATTCGACCAATCGCGGCCTCGCTCCTGTTCAGACATGTCACAGACCTTGAAGGTACCTCAGTAGAGGAGCTTACACGGAGTGGTGTTGTTCTGCTCTGCGACACGTCATAGGCTGGGCTACAGGAGAATGCTCCAGTCAGTGGCTGGAAGGACAGGCTCCTCTCCTGTCTAGCCTCTCTCCCTCTTCTTCTCATTCTTTTCTCATCTCTATCTCTCCACCTCTTCTTCTCATTAGTTTCTCATCTCTATCTCTCCCCCTCTTGTTCTCATTCCTTTCTCATCTCTATCTCTCCCCCTCTTGTTCTCTTTCCTTTCTCATTTCTATCTCTCCCACTTTCTTTTTCTGCGGCCGCGTCTGTCTGTCATCCTGATTAGGGATGGCAAGGTTGCCCCACAAAAGAGAGGAGAGAAAGAAAACATCCAAAAGAAACGAGGCCACACCCATATTTGGCCCCTCACGTTGAACCAAATGGTTACAAAGAGCCTGCGGTGGCACCTTCATATTAACATCAGCTAGTGAAGTCAACACTTCTATCTATCAAATTTTCCTCTTATGTTAGCTGTATTTCAGTTTTCAAATGTTCAGCATGGACTTCCACACACAAACCTGTCGATACAAACCCCACTGCAAGCCAGTGTTAATTCTCGAGACATCTTTATAAAATGTTAGTAGTAGAGAAGGCAGGTGATGTGTGTATACTCTTGTGTATGAGTCTAGGTCTGAGAGAGTGAGAGATAGATGAACATTAACACTTCATTGTTAATTTGGCATTGATGTGCAAATACTTCAGAGATGTTATTGTGTTCATGCTGCAGATGGAGAAAGGCGGAGGTGAACGAAGGAAATGGAAGTGGGGCGGTGGAGAAGGCCACCTAGCGTCACCAATTTTTTTCCTTTTCCATTCAGCTGCTCTTGGTCTATGCTTCTGTCACGGGTGACATTTTTTGAGCTGTCAAATGCACACGTAGCACTGTTTGCATATATAGCACTGACATTGGGCTCATTCAGTGCACACAGGCAAACATACCTCCTCTGTTCCTCTAGGAAGCCATGCCTTGCCACTATTAACTAATACTGGTAAATAGATTACTATGATTTAAATATAGATATGTGGTATGTAAAGTTAGCTATTCTGAGTTAGTTAGGCAGAGCTATACATTTGTAATTAGGTCAATTGATAACATTATTTTTCTACGCAGCAATAGATAAATAATAAGTGACAATCTATTAATCATGTATTGCAGTCAGGATGTACTGCGCTCAGCGTACAATCTCATCTTTGTCTCCGGCTGTGGGTTTTGCTCTTAACTGGTAGTCCAGGCCTCTGACAGTGAATTCAAATTTCATCCCATACACTAACACCTTAAGAAAAATTATAATGAAGTTTATCTAAAATGCTTAAAAGTCACAAGCTACCTATATTTAGGTAGGTAGGTAGATACTTTATTGATCCCAATTTATCCACAAACGAAGTATGTAGGTCAGTATGTAGGTGAAGATTGTTAACATTACTATTGCATAATTTTAAAGCAATGATTTGGGCCAGCTGATATAGACGAATAGACTTCATATGGTCAGAACTACTGTCTTCTGCAGTCACGTCCTGGGCATTTCTGCTCTGCCTTAGTGAGCTGCTGGACGTTTTAGGGGTTGTTGCGACTTTTCCTTCCCACAGTAGGGAGAGATGATTGATTGTCTTTTCGGGGCTGCGTGTGTGTGTGGGACAATGTTGTGACGTCACCTCGCGCAATCTATGTTCAGCGGCGTTGGCGGTCTCCACAGTAACGCCGCGAGCTGCAATGACGCCAGCCGAGCAAATGGCGAGTGGGCGTGACCCCCCCTCCGCCCCCCCCCCCCCCCCCCCCCCCCCCCGCTCCGCGTGGGCGGCCCCGTGTGGTCGCGAGAACGAAACACGACACTCCGAAACGGAGGAAGGGGGGGCCGACGGGGGGAAAGAGTGCATAGAGAGAGTGGAAAAAGAGAAAAATTCTGTGAAAAGAGAAGGAGAAAACTGCCTCAGACAGTGATTTTTCCCCCCCTTTTCGGACATGGTATGTTTTGACTATGAGAATGACGCGGACGTGTTGAATATGCGGCGCTGTAACGCGATTAAAGTCATCAGTAATTTACCGAGTACACTCCGGGCACCCGGATCCCGTCGGTCGGCGCGACGCGCTCAAACTTCTCCGTCCGCGCAGCTCGACAATAGCGCGGCTCTCCCGAACTAAGGCGGCGCTCGTCGGCTGTAATCGACCTCAAAACAAACTCGGGAACAGCAGGGGGGCCGAGAGCGGAGCGGAAAAGTAGCGAGAGGGGCTGAAAAGTTAGCGAGGAGTTTTGCGGCGAGCGCGTTATCAGGCCGGGAGGAGGACCGAGAGAGAGAGAGCGAGCAGACGGTCGGTCTCACCACTCCGGTGACCCACTCACAGCAGGCAGGCTAACCGAGTAGCTGCTACCGACATGAAGACCCCGGGGGATTCGGGTAAGTTAATAACACAGCGAATACGCCGCCGGCCGTCTATTTAACCACAGGTTAATCGGTCCCGGTCCGGTGTAGCTAACTCTCTACTCGTGTTGTATGTTGTATTTGTATCTGCAGGCTGTTTTAACGTTACACTCGACGTACTAAAAGTAATGGTGCAACATACCGGGTTTCATTAGCATACCAGGTATTAGGCTAACTTTATACCCCCTAGCTAACTAGACGACCACGGGTGACTTATAACAGCACCACTAGGAGTGGAGCTTTATTGTTCTCGTTTTAAAGTTATCCGGACAACGTCCTCGTTGTCTTCTTTTGTTCCAAAAGTTGTCCAAACTTTAATTTAGATAAAAAAAACCAAACACAGCGAGCTTAGCCGAGATAGGTGAGCTAACTATGATAGCCAGCTAGCCGTGTGATCGGAGTGTGTGAGGTTACACTGTGGTAACTGCTGCTGTGTTTGTTGTCATCCACCGCACCTGGTCTGGGCGCTACGTGAATGTAACATAGTTGGTGCTTTGGTGAGATGTCGACGTGTGGAGGATGGAGGATGCAAATCTCGCATCCAAACGGAAGCGAAAAAAGTTGTCGGCTGGTACACGCGAGTTTGGGCCAACTTTGGGTGGTTGAGTCGTGGCTAGCTGACTAACCCGTGCTGGCGGCTCGGCCGCCACCGTCCTACACTCGCTGGTTTTCATCCTGCTCGGCTTCAGTAACCAGCCTTGGCTTTAGGACGCCAAGAACTTTGATGAACCAAGACAAACGCGACGGGACGGACCCGCAGTGTTATAACAGGCGGCCGTGACTCACGGCTCGCCCACCATTTGCTGGTTTTCCTGCCAGCCATTTGGCTTGAGAAAGTTGTGCTGAGCGCTCGCCGCCTGCACCTCAAGCCCGCACTGCGCGTCTTTGTTCGGCCTGCTGGCTGCGTGGCGCATGGTAGCCACATACCAACGTCCACTTTTAGATGTTGGCAAAACGAGCCTTATTCGTTTTATAGCTGCTAATGTAGGCTATATTTTTATCCCCGTTGGAAAAAAATCGATAGTTTGAACTGTTTAGCTAACGTTAGCACTGCTACCCAAATAAAATGTGATCTCGTTAGTAGCCAAGTTAGCTGGTGAAGGCTCAAAGTTCTCCGCCCTAGCAGTACTTGATGCCCTTTAATGCACCTTGGCGAAATTATCGCTTTAATTTAATTGTAATGACGATTTAAGTTATTAAACAACGAATTTACTACCGAAGAAACAGTTTACAACAACGGAGGCTTCAATTATCTCCGTCAATCTTGGCTTTCCGGAAGTTCTGATACTTTTGCTTTTAATCGCATACATGCACAATAAATTTAATCCCGTATTAAAATACGGCGCCCAATGAGATATATACGGCCATGTTGCTATTTAGCGCTCGGGTCTAACGTTACACGGACGAGTAAGTGCACAATTTGTGTGTAATGGTATGTGCCTGCTGGAGCTGTGAGGAGGGAAGTCTTCAGATACTGGCGTGTTTCACCGAGTTTGGTGGTCTGCGCCACTTTTAAGAGGAATGAGACATCGCGTCTCCTAGTCTTGTGTTGTATCTTAAAAATCATTTAGCCCACGGTGAAGTCATTTTCTCGTGAATTTAACCATTAGCTGATTTCTTCCATTCCCCTCCCCCTCGAGTTCTCCAAAGTCCTGACACCCTTTTATTTAACCCTTTTTGTGGTATGGTAGGAGTGTACCATTTTTATGTGTGTAGGACAGCGCTGCGTGTAGGTGGTCAGAGGTGGGATTGTGAGCAAAAGGTGGGATGCTTGTGCGCTGAAGTTCATCTTCAAATGCAACACAAATCATGCTAAACTACAGTGAGGCTCCATCCAACATTTTTATGGTGCTTCTAAGTTAAGCAGAAATTCAAGTGTGTAGGTTCTCCCTTTAGAGTTCTGTTATGACTGTCTAGGAAAGTGCTCACCTACACTACCTTAAATGCAATTTGACAAATTACAAAGCTTACTTAAAATAAATTGGTCCGTTTTGCTCAACAGCTGATTTTTAGACCAAGTCTAAAGGTTCTCATGAGTATGGGACAGGCAGGCTCAGGGGGAATATAAGGTGTTCAGCTGTGTAGAAGCAGTATCAGATGGTGTGCTCTAGGCACTGTGCTCCCCACCCAAGCCTCCTGTGTGCAGGAACTCTGAAACCGCTCTTCCTGCAAATTCTTGCTTGGGTACCCAAGAGGTTAATTACACTAAAACAGCTATTTTACTCTCTGCTACTGTTCTGAGGTTCTTAGACTTATTGCTGGTGTTGTCACCTCAGAACACCACGTATTGTTTTATGTATTAACTAGTGCTAAACCCCTGGTTTACCCTGTTGACATAACAAAGTGAAAATACAACTATATTCATTTTACTGATAATGTAAGTATTTTATTTGAAAATGTAACCACTTTAGGAAGAACCAGAGACACAAAAATCCCAGAGTTGGTTGCTTATTACTCCACTGGGTCCTTGTCTCTTTAGCTAAACGTAATATCCGTCCATCTGCCTCACAGACCAATAAGGTCCCAGTTTGATGTTTTTTTTTCTTCTTTTTTCCACTTGCATTACTCATTATATCAACATTTCTCCACATGTGAGGCGGCACATCTGGAAACGGGCACGTCGTTGTCTCTTCCAGAGTGAAAGGGCCCATATGGGCAATTAGCCAGCATTTAGAGAAGGCAGCCGTGGGTGCTATTAGTTTCAAAGGAAGGTGGTGGCGAGGGGGGTGGGGGGCTGGGTGGAGGTGGCAGTGCCTGGGGAGCTTTGTAGGTGTGATTCACCCCCTCCTCTGACACCAAAGGGCCTCAGACATCTCAAGACCCAAATGTGCAGTCAGAGGCTACTTTCACATTGTCCCATAGAAACAACCTAATGCCACTCCGGCAGAGACAGCCAGAGGCACGTGACGGCCTCAGCCGTGTGAGCGGTATATACAACCGCCTCTGTTCTCTCTATTGCTGGGGGGGGGGGGTAACTCTCACTCGAGTGCTGTTTCCAGACAGTATTCCATAAGTTTTAGGCACTTTTACTTATAAGTGTGTCATTACAGCAGTGCCACCCAGGCAGCAGAGTTTTGATTGGCTGGTGCATAGCACAACTCGCGTTGGATTGGTTGTACTTCCTGTCTGACCTGTGGTGATGCACAGGAAGCAGGTTTTTCCTGGAAACAGCAGAGAGATGAGAGATCAGCGACAAACACAACACACGGTGAGGCTCAGGTAACGTGAGCTAACCAAAACCACATGCCAGGATGCAATGCTGACATGGTGTGAGCCTGAAGAGAGCAAGACATAAACACACACGCTGAAGAGCAGCTTATCACTCGGAGGTGTAACGAGAACGCCAGCCAACCGGAACCAAAGCGTGGGGGTTACAGGGCAATTTAGAATTGAAGACTGCTATCTCCCAACACCTTTTGGCACGTTTCCCTCTGAAACCTGAGTCGTTCTGTTTTTTTTCCTCCCTCCCACCTCAGAGCTCGTTTTACCTGACTGTGTTGGTCTGAACCACTTTAGTTAGTAATGAGAATTTCAAAAGTCTCAGCTGCTCGAGAAGATATTAATCCAAGTCCTACTTAATGCCTGGCTTTGAATATGCCAGACACAAAGTTGTGCCGGGCTCCGTTTGTGGGTTCCTGGCGTCTCCTGTGGCCGAGGAGCAGGTCTCTGGCTGAAGGACACGCCCCCTCCCTCCAGCCGCGGTTGTGGGGCGAGCGAGGCCGCGGCCGTGTTGTGTCTGCTGCCACGGTTTGGTGGGAACTCTGAGGTCTCGCCACGTCTGTCGGCTCTCGGCCCGTGCGTCTGTGGCTTCACCTCTCCCTTCAGGGCGGGTAGGTGCGTGTGTGGTCACGTCCGCACAAGTGTGAGTGTGCGGGCGTGCACGCGCGCCAAGAGGCTTGTGTACTTGGTGACGTTTTCAGAGCGTCCCCTCGGAGCCCGTGCCCAAACTGAGGCCGAGACGCCAGCGCGGTGCTGTCTGAAGTCTCGGCAGCACACCAGACCTTCTGGTGGCAGCATTGCTGAGGAGACAGCGCAGCGGCAAACAACTCCTTTAAACAAAAACGCTCCTCCATCTTAAAAACAAGCTTCTGAGAAACCCGGGCCAGCTCAAACAATCTGCTTTGCATATTACTAACTGGCTCATACCAGCCATCATTAGATATTTGCAACATTGGTGTTATTCTGTGAAATTTTGCTCCAAGAGGCTCCTTGGAGAGTGATTTCTCTTCCTCTCTCGCGCTCAGATTTGCTTAAAATAAGAAAGCAGGGATGAGCAAGGCCATTGTTCTGAGTAATTGGTGCTGGAATCTAAGGATCAAAAACTTGTGACATAAAAAAAACCTGGTTCTCACAAATTAATTAAAACATTTTCACCTTGGCTCGCTGTTCCACCCACAATTTGCTGGTAATGAACACAAGTCATGGTTCATAAAGGGTTGAATGCAACGCACACACAGTTTATTGGGGGGGGGGGGGGCAGACCCCCCACATTCCACTTTAATGGCTGGTGTCTGCATTGCATTACACACACGCCCACCTACCCGCCCTTCTGCAGACAGGGACACACACTTTCCTAATTCTCACACTCGCGCTCAATCTCCCTCTCTTGGGCTGCCATCTTTGTGGTGACGCCACTTTGACTCGTTCCCTTTTATTGTTACTCAGCCAATTTAGTTTTGCAGGCAGATCTAGCATTAGTGCAGCGGGGTTTCCGTGCAGCGTGTGGCTAGCGGGTAGCAGGAGTCTGGCCGTGAGGCGCTGCGTCTCGAGGGGGGCCCTCCGAGCCACCCAGGTACTCCAGCTCCTCCCACTCTGACTCATGGCTGCGTTTGTGCACAGGCAAGCGCCTTCTCACAACCCGTCGGTGGATTTCCGACCCCGTGTCAGCTACCCTGCTGGGCGGTGGAACTTTCAGCCACTCTTGCGGAACAGTGGAAACGAAGCTATTAAAATGCACGACTGTTCAAGAAATGCAGCCTTTCAGTGGACTCGAGAGCCCCAGGTGATTTCCAGTTCAACAGACCGGGTGTCTGGAGGTGGGCGCGTGGTGTCGGGGCCCAGCGTTGTTGACGGGGGGGGGGGGGGGGGGGGGGCGTTGGAGTCTGCACGCTGGCGGGGAGCTCGTAAGCGATGGCTCGTGGCGACAGCGCGGGGCGGGGGCGTGCCTGTGGCAACGGGGGCGGTGGCAAGCAACCATAGAGACTTAATCCCCCCACCCAGCACGTGTGCCGTCGGGCGCGGCGTCTGCGGGCGCACACCCGCACACGTGCGCCTGGAGGAAAATGAAAGTAACGACGGCGTCTTGAGCCCCAACCACAACACAGAACTTGAAAGAGAGGCAATCTCTCATTCTCACCCCTCCGCCTCCCACCTTCCTCCCTCCGCGTTTTCCACTGCGCCTGGCTCCATCTCCGCTCTCCTTCCTCGTCTTCCTTCTCAGCTTGACTCCTTTTGGATTCAGTTTGCCAAGTTTGCAGAATGTGACTGTAGCAGCTCTTTTGAGATTCTTATATATGCGATTGTTGAGAACTAATACGACAGGAACACCGAGAGCGGAATCGGAGCACCGAGGAGGTCGAATGAATTTTGTGCATTTGAGTTGGGTAGAAGTTGGAGTCATTTGGCTTTGGAGTGGAGTCAGAACATCAGTGCCATTGATCCACTCAGACGCGGAGGCTCCCCTCACCCGCCTCGTCTCTGCACACGCCGCCCACCCCAGCCCGTCTGCAGCCAGCCCTCCAGCTAGGGCCCACGCACACTCCAGCTGATTGCTGCCGGCACAGATGACCGTCTCACGGCCCCCTTCAGGGTGTTATGGGGTCTGTTGTTTGCTTCAGCAGGGTGTCTGCATTTGAAAGGTCTAAATGCTTAGGATAAGGGCCCGAAGGCTCGCAAACTGTTTAATAAACCACATGTCTTTCTTAACAGTATTCACTTTGAAATATTTCATTGTGGTTGTGTAGGTTTTATTCTTTGTTTGTTAATTGGTCCAAAAAAAAAATGTTTCTCTTGACTTTTGTTGTGGTGACTATTTCCCTTACTGGTATCCAGCAGCTCTTTACATTTCCTCTGCAACACGGCCTGGTCAAGCAGAAATCGAATGTTTCTGAGGCCTCTGGAATTGCATGTTATTTCAATCCATAGACCGACAAGGACATAAATCAGTTTGAAACCAGGGAGGAAAAGCTCGTCAGGCTGCCACATTAAGTACAGATCAAAAAAAAAAAATGAACGCAATTAGACGGGCAGAGCGGGTAGATTATATGTGGACCTTGTTTATTCCCCACAAACCCGTTTGGGCCCGTTTGAGGCCCCGCGCAGCGCGCTCCGCTCTCGTCTGACACGGGCAGGGCAGCGGCGGGTAAAATTACACACTCGCCACGAGCTCGGCGCCAAGGGAGAGAAGGCGAAGCGCCACCAGAGCCCAGTTCGACCTTGGTGACCTCTTGCCCTCCAGCAGAGAGCTGGCTTCACTCGTGTTCAGGGCGATGCTGGTGGCTCACACACGACTGACCCAGGCCTCCGAAGGTGTCTGCTTGGTTCTCTGAAGTTTCTTCCCCACATGAAGAGGCAGGCTCTGTTCTGATTGCTTAATGACCAGTTAAGATTTTTACTTCGCAGCTCGTCAGTTTTTAGGATGCCGAGGTTTCCGACTCTTGGACATGTGCTTTCAATCCGGTTTGGGTCGGTGTGCTGTAGAGACCCTGGGGCTGTGCTGTATAGGATGGACAGAGAGGGGTGGGGGCACCAGGTCATTAGTTCATGTGAGGTTGTTGGCCGTAGAAGATAAGGCAAGATGAAAGAACAGCCCTGATAAGATAGCAGCATAAAGGTTTATCAGAGAGATGAGCAGCTCAGTCACCCCTGAAGCCTCAGCTGATTTAACTACACTGTGTAAGGCTACTGACTTGTGACTGAAGACTTGACTGAATATAGCGTCATGCTATGAAATCTGAGAGCCAAATCAGACTGAATCTGAATCATTTAAGCGGATTATTGCTTAATTGCTTTAAAGTTGTATGTATACCTGAACATCCCATATCAGAACATTTTCAAACTCTGGCCTAGTGTACACTTAAACCAGAGCCATACAACTGTGACCAGCACATAGAGGGACTGATATGTTTACCCTTTGTTGGTGATTGTGTCAGTGGTGCGTAATTCAGTTTGGGCTCTTGGTGATCTTGGATTGTGGACATAGGAGCACAGAAGGCCCAGTTTTTAAAAGAGGGATGAATGTGTTAGACCCAGTACAGAGGGAGAAGACTGCATGCTCAGTGGCGTCTCCTGCTGGTGAGCTGCGAGCGCTTTGGCCTTTTGCACCGGGCCGGGTCCCTTGGCAGGCTGCAGCCTCAGTGCCCCTCATGCACGCCACTCCTCACATAGCAGGAAAATTGGCCCAGAAACGCGCCCTGCCTGACCATCTATGGCTGATTTAATCATAGCCCTGCGAGGAACTCCCCTGTGACGCGTCTGGTTTCTGTCTGGGCTGAGTTGGCTGTCGCACTATGGCGTCCCGGACATCTGGAGCACCGTCTCTACCGCCGCTTTGCCGGTAACTGGAGTTTTGGGCACGGTGGTGTTGACACGAAGATTGCAGACGTGAAAATAACAGCTCTTAGATGTTTAGCTTATGGTGCGACAGCTGTAAAAGTGTTAGACCCAGCTAATGCCTACCGATTAGTCTCCTTGTCTTCAGCCCACACACCCACTCTGCTCTCTTCTTGGGTGGGTAACGGTTCAGAGTGGCCCACTGCGTGCCCACCTCGATGTGGGCACTTCCCATCGGGCCTGGGGTCCCTGAAGTTGGGCTGGCGTGTTTGTGAGCACCTTTCCTAGGCTGTGACAACACGTGCATTAGAGCAGGTGCAGGTAGTGTTGTGAGTTGGAGCAAGTATCCTGTTGTGTGGCCAAGCTCAGGGGGCTATGCCCGTCGGGTTCGCACATTCCAGTTTAGACCGTCTCACCTCAGCACGCTCCAGCTAGTGCTCAGAGCTCCACAGACTAGCGGACTTTCACTAGTCAACCGGGTTTAATGTTTTATTCAGTCAGCTAGAAATGTGTGTGTTTACAGCTGTACAAAATGCTCATTTGCTGTTAAAGCTATGTACTCTAGCCCAAACACATTGTTGAGGTACCCGAGGGTGTCCCATATCTGTGAAAACTGTGTTTCACTCAGACAAAATAAATTAGTCATGAATTCTCTGTGCGTCCTTGGCTCGTAGCCTGCTCTCCTTACCCACATCAGCTGGCTCTTTGTCTGGGGCGGGCCACCCTGGCCCTGGGGGGCTGAGGCACACAGCGAATCTGCATCCAGGTGGCACCACCATGGGCTCCTGAGCACAGCAAGAGCAGTCATGAGGGCTTGGGTGGGTGTGTGTGGGGGGAGGTGTCTGTGTGTGTGTGTGTGTGCCTCAAGCTACAGGCTGTAGGTCCTCTAACCCTGGACCTGTTCTGTTGGGGTTGGCAAAGGTAGAAGTGACACACACAGACTGTTATACTTGAGTGCCCTGTAGACACACACAGACTGTGCTATGTTGGAGTGCCCTGTGAACGAACGCACACACACACACACACACACACACCATGCACCTGCAGGTGACTGACTTTCTTTGATCTCGCACTTATCCGGTCTTGCTTCACTTGCTCTTCTTCTCTCTCTCTTCCCATCCCCCCCTCTCTCCATTCTGCACCACCCTCTCCTCCCTCTCTCCTTCCTTCTATCTGAGTGAGTTTTCTCACCACCTCCTCTGCTCTCTTCTCACACTCCATATTTTGATGGTCTTGTTTTTGTTTGTCTCAGTTGCTCTCTGTTTCTGGCGCTGTCATTGTTTATCTGTGGGACTGTCACTGAAATGTTTCAGGAATTCACTGCGTTTACATGTGCCGCGGTGCTGTGGGTACTAGTACAGAACCAGGTTAATGGCCACCGTTTCTTGTGATCATTTCTTAGAGGTTTATTTTTACATTCCTCTCTAATGCAAACACGAACAAGTCAGTGGCAGCTTTAACAGAAGTGTTTTCACACACAGCGTTCCGCCAATTTTGCAACCCCTCCGGTACGCGTTGGGATTGGAGAAATCTCCTTCTCTCTGTCGGAGCCCTGATGTCCAAAGTAGACGTGGGCCGGGCAGTTTTTAGCTGAAGCGCGTGCTACAGGTGGTCCTCTCACGGTCCCCGTCCTGCCCGGCCCACTCACAGGACTCCTCACACACAGTTCCCATTGCACAATTACACGAGCATATAAAAATGCTTCGATAGAAAATCCGAAACAGCTGTTTACATGCCTGCAGAGCAGTGGCGTAGCGCCTGGGTGAATTATTCAGGTTTTGCGTACTGCAAAGAAATGGAAGAGATGGAGATAATGGTGTTCATATGGCTTCAGTAGTCGGTGTGTTTAATGGGGAAGGATGAGAGGGGGTGTGTGTGTGTGTGTGCAGCTTGTTTGCGGGTGCATGCAGTGTGTAACAAGCAGGTTTTGATCATGCCGCACAGAATCGCTGCACGGAGATCACAGCGTTGGAACATGGAGCACCGCATGCCATCTGAAAGCTGCTACTCTTCTCAGAGAGTGATCAGTGTAATCAATCAGTTAGCACACCAAACGTGGGCATGCGCTCACGCACACGCAGCCTGCACATAACGTCGTCTTCTCTTTTCACTCTCCAACACTCTGCAAAGAACTTTTGCAGCAAATAGTAGATGTAGAGGGGGAGCAGCAGCTCTTGGCTCCATGTATTTCTCATCACACACGCACACAGCGCTCACCTCTTTCTCCGCCGCCACCACCATCATTAGCAGATGGAGGCCGACCTTTTCCTCTGGCTAAATATAGACCCCACAAAGAATGGGAGGAAGGGAGGGAGGTGGAGAATGGATGGAGTGAGAGCAAGCGAATGAGTGCGGGGGCCTTCAGCATACTGGAGCCATTAGGCACACGCGCCCGGCGAGCACAATGACCCCCCCCGCCCCCCCCCCCCCCCCCCCCTCCTCGCTGACGTCACAGCGTCTCAATAAAAAAGGCTTTATAGCGGAGCGCTAATCGCAAACGGAGAAAGAGCATGGATCCTGTTTTAATGCACTTTAGGGACAGGTGTTCAGAATGTGTCCTGCCCCTTTAGGCAGCCTAGGCTGAATCACACAGGGCAGTCGGTTTTGGCCAACAGTCTCACTTTTCGTCTGTATAAATGTGTAGGGTGTAGGGTTCAGTTATTGTTTAGGCATGTGTGTGTTGGGTTACTGGTCAGGTTTGTGCTGGTTATATCATTTAAGGATTGTGTCAGGGTGTTTGTGAGTGTTTACCAGGCAAGGTAGGGGTGTGTGTGTGTGTGTGTGTGTGTGTGTGTGTGTGTGTGTGTGTGTGTGTGTGTGTGTGTCAGGTGGTCTCTCAACTCTGTACCCAGTGGTGACGGTAACCTTCAGAGAAGCAGCAGTCTCAGAAGGGCTGGCAGACATCAGGGGCCTCCCTGTTAGAACTGTTATTGCACTTTGAGCATGTTTGTGTTCACTCGGGAGCCTTGTGCTCTTAGCCACGCGTGATGCACTGGCCTGATTTTTGTGCAATTGCTTCAGAATGGTCTGCTAAGGTAACTGTTGAGCACACAGCACTCAATGGCTTCATGACCCCGCAGGCCAAGGGCAATTCAACTAGCTGCCACCATTTTGCCAAGTGGCCATAAGGGTCGACTTATAGAGCTCATATTCTCCTCGCGCTTTAGAAATGTGAGCTGTGGACTACGCCTACAGAATTTTTAGGGAAAGTAGAAATTCATAAAGCCTTGGCATATCCTGCATGTTAAAGTGCACGTGCGGCTGTTTGCAGGATCTGATCAGGACGTCCAGGTAATCGTGGGCTGCAGGTCCCAGTTCAAGCAACCTTTTTATTTTTTTTCTTCCTCGATTAATTGAATTTTGTTTTGCCTTTTTTTCCTTTTAGCTACACACGTATTTATAGAGCTGAAGTGTCTTGTTGCTAGGAGATGGCGTGGGAGCAAGGGAGCAAAATCGAGGGAGAGAGAGAGGGATGAGAGTGGAGGGAGAAAGTGGAGGGAGAGGGCGCACGTCTTATGAGAGCTGAATGACAAACACTCACGCACCCGTCGTGACACAGAGCTGACGCACACGCGCGGTGGGAAGCAGCCCGCCACTGTGTGTGTGTGCGTGTTCAAGGCCTTGTCCCACACACATGCGACTAGTCATGTATGAGCCCCATCTGTGTGGTGTGACTTCTGTCTCGGCTATGGAGAGCGAGCAAGATGTACCGTATGTGTGAAATCTGATTTAACTCTGCCTTTGGTGGCAATTATGTCCAATCTTTGCATCAGAAGGAAAATGAAGTGTGTCGTGATCTGAAGGTGGAGTGATGAACTCCAGACTGACCCCACGGGCTGGAGGTGGAGCACTGAACTCCACCACTTCCTTCTCCTCCGCTGGCCCAGTCTCCATGACGGACTCATCCGACCCGTGCCCCGCCATCAGCCCAGCGCGGCTCTCCCAGCCCTGGCCGGCCCTCAACAGCCCGAGCGTGGCCGATTACGGCGAGCCGGGCTGCGCTGTCTGGCAGTCGCACCGGCCCCTGAGCTCCAGACAGCCAGCCACACAGCACTCTCCAACACACCCTGTGTGCCAGGACTCCTCTTTTCACTCCCCTTTCTTAAAAGTGTGGGAATTATTCTACTTTATTTTTGGACGCTCCTGCTAGGCACTCCTGCTATGAGAGATAGCATCTAAGTTTAAGGCCCGGTCATTGTGTTACCATGTGGGGATTTTGGTTCTTTTTAATGAGTTCTTTGTGTCATTTATAATTTAAAGCCATCAGAACATGTTGACAGTTCAGTCCAGACTCATGGTATCTTAGATGTTTCCTAGCAGGCCAAACCGAAGTGAAGGTAAAGGAATGGTCAACCTCATGCCGTATGTATCCGCTCTAATCTGTCTTGCCTCAAGGTGCATAATGAGTCCCAGCATCTTCACGCCTCACCCTTTTGTTACACACCACTAATTACTAGGGGTGACCTGCAATAGTCGCTGATTCGACTATAGTCGACTATGAACGTCATAGTCGAATGTACCATTCTAACTGCATGGGGGTGCCCAAGGATGCAGTTAAGCATTAGTTGTTACATAAAATGTCTTTGTTATATATAGCCTTTTGTCAAATAAAATCATCCTAATTTCTGTTAATAAATATTTTTAAATGATGTTTGCGCATTAACAATAGGCATCTTCCTTACTACACATTAATAAATCACACCCTGCAAATGAGCGGAGCTGAACACGCTACAGAATACGCAGCATCTGCCAGGATTATAATGGCTACTAAAAAACTTCAAAAATATTTTGATAAAGATGAATCAAACAAAGTAAAGTGCAAGTTATGTCATCAACGTCTTTCATTTCGCACGACAACAACCAACATGGTATACCATTTAAAACGCGTAAGCCATTTGTTGTTTCGGTCGTGTCGTCTCGTTGCGATGCGTCTCGGCAAGTAGGCCTATAAACATTTTTTGTTGTTGTTGTTTGCTTTTAAACCCAGTTATTTGAGCCTTTCCTTATATATTTTTTGCTGTTGTGTAGCAATTTTAAAATATTTTCAGGCAGGCATATTTTATTTAATATATTTTTGACATTTTGCACAGTGCCTGTCTGACAGTTTGATATGCGCAATGCGCACTGACGGTTAATGTTCTCTAACGTTTCATAAAAAAAAATCAATAAGTAAATAAATAAAAGCTGAATAGAGCCAACATACCGTGTTTATTCATTTATCTTGAGTGTTTTAGGTTTTTACTTTGAAGAGGAAAAAAGTCCTGAATGAGAACGGGATCCCGTTTAAGGTGCTCTAAAAATATAAATAAACAAACCCGATTCGACTATTAGTCGACTAAAGGGAAAAGCTGACGATTCGACTATGAAAATCCTTAGTTGAATACACCTCTACTTATTACACACAGTGCACAAATGCATTGACTATCGAGTCGACTCATTCCCAACTGGGATGATTTGGCTGGCGATATGCTAAACTGAAACGGCAAGGGAATTAATAACATGCATGCTTCCAAGGACCCAATATATCCAGCACCCAGCTACACTGGCAGTGTAGGTGTTTGGAGGGGGAGGGTCCTGCCCAGATCACTAAATGGACAGGAAATAGTCAACTAAAGCCAACGGAGCAGCTGCAGTTTGAGACGCTTTTCCAACACCCTCGCAGCCATGAAGCCCAGTGAGCTTCAGCCCATCTGACCTGCGTTGCATTCATTGGCATGTAGGCTGTGCGTACTGCACGTATTAAGCAGTCGGAGGTTTTGGAGTCATCCTCTGGGATCACTCTAGATTTTCCCATGCTGTGGCGGTGGTGTGGGACAGGTGCAGGTCTGTCTGAGGCAGACAGTGATTACCTTGCTTATCAGCACATGGATAGTCCTCATGCCCAAACCGCGGAGCATGAGATGAACTTGTGTTTTCGAAGAACAGAGTCTCAGTTTAGAACACACACACACTTCTGTTCAAGCACGTCTTTTCTGCTTTTTGTGGGCATGTGGACCTGATCTTTGTTTTGACTGCCATCTCAAGGATGACAGGGCTCCTTCAGAGGAGAAGCTCAAAACACTGACTCCAGTGCTTGTAGCATTAGAATGCTTCAGATTTACGCATTCTTCCCAGAATACATCACAGGCGACTGGGATGACTTGGGCATTGTTTCGTTAATTTGACCGATTCGGCTCCTGTTTGTCGTGCTTATGACTGAGCGTGGACATGTAAGTCCCAGTCAGTGCCAGTGCACAGACTAATAATAGACAAGCACAGAACGGCACCACCAAGACATGAGCAGCTACATAGTATTTAAGGTTTGGTAATTACACCTGGACATGGACCAATAAAAGACAAAAATGTCTCAATTTCCTTGGAGTCCCTTTCAGTCAGACCAGCGGTGCACCAGATTAGAATGAAAGTGTTTCTTGCCTGCAACACGGACATCTATTTCGAGCGACTTTTCCATGTATATCTCCTGCTAGCTGGGTCACTCGGACAGAATGGACCAGGCCACCATCACTGATGGGTGGGGATGTTCACATCAGTTTAGATCAGAAGTTCAGAACCGATTCAGCTTAATCGTGGGTCTATTAAATTCACTTTGTCTCAGACTGGCAGAAGTCTCCTGAGTAATGGTTTGGAAGATATTACAGGTTATATATATTTCTGTACTCTGCTGGGTTAACGTCACGAACAGATTGAGGTTTGTACAATTGCTGCAGTTTTAGCTGATCGTTTGAGTGGTGTACTGATGCGTCTGGTGTGTTTGTGGGTGTGTCTGGTGTGGTTGTCTGTGTCTGGTGTGGCCGGTTCTCCTCCCACAGGGTTCGCCTTCCCCGAGTGGGCCTACAAGCCGGAGTCGAGTCCCGGCTCGCGGCAGATCCAGCTGTGGCACTTCATCCTGGAGCTGCTGCGTAAGGACGAGTACCACGACGTCATCGCCTGGCAGGGCGACTACGGCGAGTTCGTCATCAAGGACCCGGACGAGGTGGCGCGCCTGTGGGGCGCCCGCAAGTGCAAGCCGCAGATGAACTACGACAAATTAAGCCGTGCCCTCCGGTAAGCCCCGCCCACCGGTCCCCCTACACGCGCCATTGGCCGGGACCTTCTCTAAGGCGGGCCTGGTACACAGACAGTGGGCAGGTCTCTTTGGAGTTCAGCGGCCTTGTTATGTTTGCCCAGGGAGCTTTTGAGCTGAGGTGAGGTACAGGGAAAATCCAGATAAAATCAGCAATCGTGATAGAGTTGGCTCAATAGGGGAAAAAACCCAGTGCACTCTTTTCAGTTGAGGGAGGGAGAGATGGAGGGGTCTCTACATCATAACAAACTATAAAAAATATTCCATTAGTGGGTCAATTTAGTGGGCCAGAGAAACCCTTAGAGATGCTTTTACATGGTTTATAAAATGCTGCATTGTCCATATGTGAATTGCCGGCCAATGATGGTGTTGCACCATGTGCTTTTCTCTCCTTAGTCTAAATGGCCTTGTTCTTTCTTTCATCGTTCTTCTTTTGTACCTCTATTAATTTTCTCCCCCCCATCATGTAACCTGCCTTTAATAGCATGTTTTCTTCAGCAGATATACTTCTGGTTCTATCTATTTTCTATATCATTTCTTTCGAGATGGATCTGTGTCCCTTGCCTTACCTCTACTTGCCTCATTCCTCCATTCTGTCCCCCTCCATATCTCTCTCTCTGTCTCTCTCTCTGTCTCTCTCTCTGTCTCTCTCTCTGTCTCTGTCTGTGTGCGTGTGTGTGTGTGTTCTCCCTCTATGCTGCAGTCCTTCTGTCTGTCCATGTTATTCGGGTCTGTGCAATGATCTCCATGGCGACAGCAAATGCCCACTCAAACCTACTGAACCTGTCCTCACCATCCCATAATAAGGGCGTGGTGAGGAGGGCAGGAGTGAAGCAGAGAGGGGGTGATGGAAAGAGAGAGTGATGGAGAGTGGGCAGTTCTTTTATGTGACAGTAGTAGGCAGAGGCACATCTGCTGAAGTTTCACAGTGACCTGAGGAACGGAGGGACTTGTGTGTGTGTGTGTGTGTAAGGAAAGGAGGAATGCAGCTTTCTTAATGCATTGCACTCGTCCCCACCCGTACGCACCCTAGAGTCCCATTTAAAGGACATCATCCTCCCTCTTTGACTTTATCCTCATTATCTCACATAAAAGCTGTTCATAACCAGGACCTTGAAGCACACCTCAGTTAATTCCTCCATCCTAGCTGAGGAGCCTCAGGCCCTGTAAGCTCGGTCACGTCCTTCATGTCAAACATTTTGCACTATCGCCAAATTCTTTGCTGCTGCGTCTCCTGTTAACTATAACCTGTCTGATAAACGCCCAGATGCACTTTCTGTCTGTCTAACAAATGTGTCTGTCTGATTTAGGAGCAAAACGTATAGTTCTATGCCTTTTCCTGCACTGTAAATGCTGAAGGGGTGTACTCGAAAGCCTCCATATACAGAGCCAAATGAAACCTTAGCCCCCCCCCCCCCCCCCCCCCAAAACTTAATGCAATTAATCAGAAATTGGCAAGCCCCGCCTTTCCACCAAGCTCCGCCTTCCCAGTCAAGAGCTTTTAAAGTTAAGCTCCCCTTTACATGATAGTTTTTCAGGCCTTCAGGACCTTCAGGGAAGGGAAGGAGTGGTGTTCTGGATCACCACAACCGGGCTGAACATTAGAGTGGTGTTCTGGTCCAGCCCGGGTGTGGTGTTCTGGTCCAGCCCGGGTGTGGTGATCATTAGAGTGGTGTTCTGGTTCAGCCCGGGTGTGGTGATCATTAGAGTGGTTTTCTGGTCCAGCCCGGGTGTGGTGATCATTAGAGTGGTGTTCTGGTCCAGCCCGGGTGTGGTGATCATTAGAGTGGTGTTCTGGTCCAGCCCGGGTGTGGTGATCATTAGAGTGGTGTTCTGGTCCAGCCCGGGTGTGGTGATCATTAGAGTGGTGTTCTGGTCCAGCCCAGGTGTGGTGATCATTAGAGTGGTGTTCTGGTCCAGCCCGGGTGTGGTGATCATTAGAGTGGTGTGCAGCACATGTGAACAGACACAAGTTCTTCCCCTTCTCCCAGTATTTTTTTGAAGTGAGTTCAAATGCGCTTCAAAGAGAGTGTGCACATGCCTCAGCGTGTCTGACCCCGCGTGTGCCGCCACACACACACACACACACACACACACGCACACACGCGCGAGTGCCCTTTCCTCTCTTCTGCTGCTGAGTCTGTGAGCAGGCTGCGCATGCCAAAAAAACTTCCGTTGCCTTTACCACTGAAAACACGTCCGCATGTGTCTTAACTACACACACACACACACACACACACAGATCCACACGTGCGGATCATATTCAAACCAATGACACATGGGACCGAGTGCTTTGTTCACAGTGCCGGCACCGAGCAATCGTGAACCCTAACAAACTTCCACTCGGCTGCATTCATTCAAGTCAGTGCCATCTAGAGCCATGGCATTTATATATGTGTAATTAGAGAGGTTACAATTAAGACCATTTTGAGCACTAGTTTCATCTGCCATATCACTAAAGCATGCAGTGTTGATGAGAGATGAATACGGGCCCTTTAACACCGTTGGGAAGCCATTCAACAACGATGTTCTGCCATTCTGGGCAAAGAGAACCAAATGTTAACACATCTAAACAACACAGAAGGACTTCGGATGGTCAGTTGTAGTTATCCATGTTGGTTTGATTTGGCGACCCGTACCTCGTGGAAACACACTATATCGGTAGATCCAGAAGAGATGATGATGAACAGGGCTTCCCATCAGCCGTTTAGTCTGGGCGAGCTGCTTCTCTGCCACTCCGAGCTCACTTTAATATAATGCCTGTTTTGGCGGGAAACGGAGTGAGCTCGTCTCCCTGTCCGCTTTCAGAGCGAATGGCAGCAAACTAGCATGACCTCATAAGGCGAAGGAACTTGTCGTGCGTGTTAACGGGGAGGTCAGTGTGGGGCTGTCCAGGGGTCGGCCTCGACTTCGCTGGTCATGACTTCAATTCCTCTGCTGCTTCCTCCCTCACTCAATTTCTGCAACTGGCTCCACTGTTAAAAGCACTTGCTAGTCAGCACCTGGACTGATTCTCCACGTTTGCTGGGCGGAGCCAGCTTCCTTCTCAGAAACCTGACGATCGGCCATACTGTGCTCATTTTGATTGTCCTTCACAGATGTGTAACCATGCCAACATTTTTCCTACAGGTACTATTACAACAAGAGGATCCTACACAAGACCAAAGGGAAGAGATTCACCTACAAGTTCAACTTCAACAAGCTGGTTTTGGTCAACTACCCCTTCATAGACATGGGATCAGCAGGTAAACCCATCGGTCAGTATGTTTCTATGGAATCTTTCCAAAAATACATATTTTTAAAATCTCAGCAGACTCAGTGCCTCTGCCTCTCTCTTCCGCTTTAGGTTCTGGAGTTCCCCAGAGCGCTCCCCCGGTCCCCTCGGGAATCGGAACCCATTTCCGGTTCCCCCCGTCCACGCCGTCGGACGTGCTTTCCCCCAGCGAGGACCTGCGCAGCCCGGGTGTCTTCAGCGCCGTGGCCCGCCGCATGGCTCGCGGCTCTGTGTCCGACTGCAGCGATGGCACCTCCACCAACTCGGAGCTGGAGGAGGCGGGCGTGGCGGCGGGTGACGAACGCCCCGCCGAGCGTGCCTTCCGGAGCCTCCTCCACCCCCGCCTCTCGCACGATTCCCTCTTCCGCGTCTATGGCGGGCCTCCCAACCCAGGGCTCACGCGTGCCGGTCCCCACGCACCCCAGCACAGGGTGCACCCTGAGCCCCTCTCCCCCTTCCCCGTCTCCCCTCTGCCAGGTCCCGGAGGCCTGCTGCCCCCCCCTCTCTCCCCGGCACTGTCCATGACCCCCACTTCACATCTGCCCTACACCCCCTCCCCCTCCCTGTCCCCCATGCTGGGCTCCCACTTCTCCTTCAATCCGGAGGACATGAAGCGCTACCTGCAGGCCCACACCCAGAGCGTCTACAACTACCACCTGAGCCCACGTGCCTTCCTGCACTACCCCAACATAGTGATCCCACAGCCCCAGCGCCTGGACAAGGGGCTTGGCGGGCCGGCAGGGCCGGGGCCACATCTCCCCGCCCACCCCCTGCACCACCACCAGCCTGAGGAGTCCCACCTCTCGCCCTTCAAGTTCAAGCTGCAACCTCCTCCACTAGGCCGCAAACAAAGAGAAGGGCCTCCCACCTCCGGTGCAGGCCACGCCCCTTCAGGCACCACCGCCGGACTGGGCTCCTCCATCTCATTTGGCAGTGAGCATGGCTCCGCCTCTGGTCAGGGTTCTAACTCATCTGGCCTGGTGAACAGCAGTTCAGGAGGTCCGCCAAAGATCAAGGTTTGTGTTCAGTGCTTTAATCGTATTCATCAGCGGTGAGTGTACGTTTTCAGTCGAGCAGACTGTTCATCGACCTTTTGTGGCGTGTTTTGTGCTCAACAGGTTGAACCCATCTCTGACATCGAGTCAGAGGAAGAGGTAGAGGTCACGGACATCAGCGAGGAAGACGACGGATGCGATGTCTTTGCACCGCCCCACTCCAACGGAGCCCCTGCACCTGTGACTCGTCATGACGGCGCTGCCGTGGATGACGAAGACCTGGAGGAGGACGTGTTCAAGGCCCCGGCCGCTCCCGGCCTCTCTCCGGCCCTGGTGGCCCTCAAAGCAGAGCCACGGGAGACCAGTCCCGGCGCGGCCCCTCCCAGCAGCCCCGGAGGCACCCGCTGCATCCCCCTCAAGCTTCGCTTCAAGCGCCGCTGGAGCGAGGACCAGCGCATGGAGGCCGAAGCCGACGAGGCGGAGGATAAGAAGAGCCGGGCCGAGAGGGAGGAGCCCATCCAGGAGGCGGAGCCTAAAGGGCTGGAGGAGAACGGAGAGGGGAAGAGTGCTCTGACCTTGGTGGTGCCTCTAGCTCCGGGCCAGAGAAGGGTAAGCTCGGAGCTGCAGCGAGCCACGGCGCAGCTGTCTCTGGAGAACAGTGGCTGCTGAGGAGACGAGTGCGGAGCAGACCTGCGGAGCTGTGCTCGGATACAGACTCGACTGCGTTCACAACCGCTGGCTGAAAACAAATAAAGCAGTCACTCGTACCAATTTTCCTAAAACGTCTGAGGTACCATCCGTGCAGTTAAACACAGGTTTGGAGAAACACTGCTTCATTCACCTCTGCGTGCCGAGACACGACACTAAGAATGGCTAAATACTGACACCGTCCTACTCACCATTTTGAATTCAGTACAACCCCCCAGATCCTGAACTTTTGCTCCTGTTCCACTATAAAAACCTCCCATCAAATTGACTGATACAGCCCACTTCTATGACAATGTTCATTAATGTGCATCATAAAATGGACATCTTTTATTCGTCTGCAACCCCCGGACTCCCCTGTTGCTTTCCAAAACACACTTTAAAGATAACAGAAGTGCCTGAGCAAGAGGTCAGCGTCTGCACAGAGAGCAGCGAGCACGGGAGAGGGGTGGTCGCTCTCCAGAACAGCCCGAGACTCCTCGTCTTCTGCCGCCCCCATTGGCCCCCACACGTTGTGGTGCGCGACCTTCTCAGCAGTCGTGCCCGAGGATGGTCGGTTCCTCACACATCAGCATGCAGCCCCACCTACTCGCCCCAGGGTCATGGCGGGAAACCCGGCCATCTACACAGGAACCTGGACCTCCGTGTGTAGCCACTGCCTTTGACCCTGTAAACACAGTCGTGCAAACCCGCCGAACACTGCCTTTCCATTGGCTCCGGGGTCCAGCGTGGGGTCCGGCACAGTGCCGGTCCTGTTCATCTGCCTCTGTTCAAGGGACCACTCGACCTCTTCAAATCTCCAGATGTAAATACACCCACAAAGAGATTTGTAGTCTGTTTTGCCCAGCTATTTAAGATGGACTTGGACCCCCTGCAGTGACATATGGACTGTGTGGGGTGCTTCTCCTCCCAACTAGTTAGTATTTTTGAGCAGTTTTAATGCTGAAAGAAACATTAGTGCCCCGTGAAAGAGGTCGCTCATGATGCCGGGGGTGATCGTGTAATGAGCGGAAAGGTTTTAAAATATGCTTTTGAAGCTCTTTGAAACCAGTCTAAGGAATATTCTAGAAAAAGAAAACTGCGAATTTGTGAGTACAAATCTCAGGCATACTTCACTAAGACCTAACCTCGACTATAGATTTGCATAGAATATAGTATCTGTATGTCAAAAAGCCTCTTAAAGAACAAAGTGAAACTGTGCCTTTTTGTATAAGTCTGAGACTTGGTACCCTATGCTTTTAAATATGCTCCCATAATCAGACACGCAGACACACAAGCCTTAGAAACATGACCTCAAACACTGCTATTATGCCTTTGTTTTATATTTTTTTAGCATAGAAGAAAATATCATTAATTAGATCAAAATTAAAGCCCATATGTTCTCTATATATTGCATACAGTAATCATATATATTTGATACAGATGATCTATATTCAAAACTCTGGTTTTGATAAGAAGTGTATTTTTAAAAATAAGAATATATGGAGAATATATATTAGGTGACCTCAAAACTTTAGTTACAGGGATCCTACAGAACTTTGCTCAGTAGGAGTAAGGTGTTATTGGAGTAAAAAGCAAAATGACAGTAACTGATGAATCATTCACAACTGAATCCTGTATTTTATGGTCTCTTGTATATTTCTGCAAATGTCTACGCCCGTGTCCCAGGGCTCAAATCTCCACGCGGGAGTTTGTGCTCCCTGCTTCACATTTGAACCACATTGGAACAGCCTAGAGCTGCTGTAAGCGCACGCGTTGACACTAACGCCGCCCATCGCATCTCTACTCACACGTGCGGCTCCTCTGAAAGCAACTTTGCGTTGAGGAGCTGAACCAGGCCATGGAGCAGACCGTGACCCAGTTGGAGAAGGGCCTGCTTCATGACATTGGGCTTAGTTCTCCAATTCACATAGCAGTAGCCGGTAACGTGGCTCTACTGACATAATGAGTTGGTGGATTGAAACACCTTGTAATCAGAGCAGTGGGCAAGTAGGTTTGTTGCAACACTGGTACAGTGTGGTATGAATCAGCCCTGCAAGCCCCAAAGGACCCTGCATATCTCGCACTCAACAGTCCACACCAAAAAGTGTTCGTTATGCTAAATACATACTGTGAGTAATGAGCAGGCAGTACGAGCTTTCATCCCCAGCCTAAGCACCGCCCACAGCATAAGCCCTGCCCCTGGTCTAAGCCCCGCCTCTTTGGGTTCCGTTCTTCAGTGCAGCAGCCTTACACCAGCTCAGTGTCTGTACACAATCTGACAACTGCCTTACTCACTCATACTTGTTTAAAAAAAGAAAAAAAAAAAAAGCAAAAACTATTTTTGTCCTCTACAATATAAACATTGCTGTTTTTATTATACTTATTGTTAATGTTATTACCATTTATAATTTTTAACAGTGATATTACTGACTTTGACTTTTTTTTTTTTGTTTGTTTTTGGGACCCCTTCCTGAAGTTTAGCTTCATGAGATCAAACCTTTTAACAAAGCATATTCCGCAACGTTTGTTCTGCAAACTACGTAACAGCAAATGCAGTTCTTTGGCTTTGTATCTATGCTGGTTTTACTTGTAATTATTGAGGAAAAACAAAATGAATAACGACAAACAGGGAAGGGGGAACTCTGCTATGGCCTGATTTTTCTCTTATTGTTATTTTTTTGTCTTGTGTACATATATTTTTTTCCATTTTGGGGGACTGTAAGAAAGTGTTTCTTTATTGTGTATAAGGTCTCTCTCCCTTTGTTTTTTATCCAGTTATCCCTCTGTCTGTCTCTGTCGCTCTCACACAATCTCTCTCTTAGCGGTTATATAACACTTTAAAGAAGAGATGAGACTTGACATCATGAGGAAATATGTACACTTTAGTTTTGCTTTTTTCCCCTCTTGTAATTAAAACTGTAATCAGGGTTCATTAAAAACAGGTAAACATGGATCATACTGTCTCAATTGTCATTTCATCACCTTGTTATAAATAAAATAGGCCTACTTGTGCAGTTATTGCCATATCAAGTATAGTGTCCTCCACTGTTATTGCACTTCATAAATATGTGCAAAAAATGCTTTGAAGTATACTATTTATCAGCATTATCTTTAATTAAAGTCTAACCTTTCAGTAAGGTAAACATAAAAAAATCTAGCACTTTACATGTAGTCACATTAATATTTTCCTTTATGCCAGATTCAGGAATTAATAAGTGGTCATCCATGACTACTCTTCTACTCGTCTGCGTGTGTGTAAATATTAGGTGAAGCACAAGCCAAATACCCTTAGTCATCTGTTAGCACAGGGAAGATCAGAGAGTACACAAATGAAATAACACAAAAGGTTGTTGGCCTTCAGAAATGTGGCGATGGCTACAAAAATAGCCCCACACCTGCAAGTACCCGTATTCACTACTGGCTCAATAATTACAAAGTGTCAAACATGCGGAGCTGTGCTGAACTTGTCCCGGTCTCTGTGCTATACAAGGAAAACGCACACCACCGCTGTGACTGACCTGCATTAAGGTGGAGGATATGAAGCTACAAGAGGGTCTGGGCTTTAGCAAATGTCACCCCCTCTTCCATAAGTGCACCTACAGGCTACAAGTGCAGTGGCGGAGCCGCAGGAGGGGCAGTTGCCACCCCTAGTGCCACCCCACTGGAAATGGTCATTTAAAGAGAAAATATGTTTTTTTTTTCGTTCATCATTTGTATATAGACCCCTCTGATAAAGCCTTGGTCACCCTTTGGCCACCCCTTGAAAAAAAAGTCTAGCTCCCCCACTGTGTAAGTGTATATGTTGATATTGACCACGTTAAAGACCGTGAAGTTATATCGTGCAAGATATACTGGTCTTCATATGTACCGCTGTCATAAGGTACATAAAATGTACCTTATATATCTATACAATGCACAATATATATATATATATATATATATATATATATATATATATATATATATATATATATATGTGTGTATATACATTTAAAACATATGGTCATTTGTGTGTGTGTGTGTGTGTATAATTACACTCTCGTGCTGATGAATCATAATGCTGCCAGTCAGATGCTCACTTAATGTTTGCTGTTGAAGAAAAAAAAAAAAAGAAGAGACACTGTTAAATTATGAAAGCATAACCGATAACAGAAGCAGTCTTGTATATAAATAACATGGGATTCTTTACAAATCCTTTCTCCTTCTGGACACATTATTACGGCTTTAGGCTGCTAGTTCCAAATGACTGGAATGATGTTTCCTGATGCTCTTGGATCTGATGACAAGCCAGAAGTTTCTTCTGCAACACTCAGTCAACCTGACGATGACTTCCTCCAGAACATTTCAGAGGTACTATACCAAAAAAAAAACCCAAAAGACCATGGAGAACGGCTTCATTAACAGCCCCAGTGTTGCCTTTCAGCACCCATGTAGGGTGTCACTTCTTCCACAATACGTATAGTTGTATACATTCCCATCAGCTATGGTCAGCAGGACTGGTTTTATTTCCAGGCTGGTGAAGCAGGAGTGCTTCAGTGGGGCGCTGCCTCCAACCCAAATTGGTCTTTGTCCCCTTGTTCTCTCTACAGACTTTTGTCAGGTCATTCGTATGACTTCTGGAGTGCAGCAGCTGGGACAACCAGCTCAAAACAAAACAACCAGCTCAAGGACTGGGTTCGTGTCGCTGTTTCATCAACGTGAGATATATGAATGAGCTAGAGTCTCAGCCTTGCAGTGAGAACAGGCCAAACGACATACATTGTTCAGTAGGTTTAGCATAACTAAACAGGATGTCATTTCCTATCAAGAAACTTCAGAGAGATTTGTGAGCTATGCATCTCTAGTGACTTTAGCGCCAGTTGGTCAGATGACATGGCTCGATGTACCCAGTCAAAAATAATGTGATATATTAAGAAACTGTTTTGAGAATTTGTGAAGCATTGTGCTATAGTTATGAAAACAGCGCCCCCTGCTGGATCCTCACAGCAACTCCTCATTGTAAAGTAGCTTCTCCTTCAGAAGTACATTATGTTGATCTGTTACTTTTTCCACTCAAACAAATAATCAATCCTGTTTCTCACAATCAATACGGGTTCTTTTCTATTTCTCTGACAAAGCAAGAACATGATTCTAGGAATATTGATTATTCTCAGGGTTAACACCTCATCCATGTGTGATCCTCAGTGTGCTAGCTGTGTCTGCATGAGTACATACAAATTCATCTGGACGTCCAAGACTTTCAGGATATATATTGAATACATTTTGAGACACTGTTAAAGTTAGCCTTGAGGAAAACATTGTTATTACAGTCCAATGCTGTCTAGCCACCCATAATACCACCTTAGTAAAATGCTTACTGTATACTGCTATCCACCAGCAAACAAGTTTGCTTACCGTATGTTCTGTGTTTTGTCACTGTCAAGCTTTTCACATTCTTTAGGCCCTTATCATTGAGATCTAGCACTGTTCTGACCCTCTTTAACCCCACTCCATCAATCATACACTCTACGACCAATCATGTTCACCTGGAGGCGGGCTTTTAAATCTTGACTGCTGAGGGGAGGCAAGGGAGCTAATTAGTGTGGTTATATGTTGTCTAAAGACACCGCTTGATTACAAGCAAGCCACTCTTATGGTTAATTGAGCAGCGATGTACAATGGCATAGTCACAAAGCACAGGATGAACTGCAATGTCCTTGTCCAGAGTGAGAGTGCTTCTTTCCTGTCCCCGAAGTCTCTGGTGTCAGAGTGCCAGTTTTCCACATTCATCTTCTCAGTATCATTCATGTCTGTTTAATCTCTTAAAATCTGTTTTCTTTCTATAGTGGGTAATCTTGAAGCGCATTGAGAACATTGTGTCTCTGCTCACATGGGAGTTCCAGGATGATGTAGTGAATGTGTTGCATATTTTGTTAATTTACTAAATATATTGTTTTTAATTACTTTTCAAATAATTTCAAGATTGCCCAAGCAAGCCTGGAGCCTTAATCTGTTTAGTTACTTTTCCTTTGTGTGGACACCATGCCTTCTGTTTCTTTATCATTTTTTAAATGTTTAGTTTATGCTTTTATGCCTGAATGTATATTTTCTGCCCTTAGGGTCTTCACCTTCTTATTTGTAAAATTATCTCAGATATTCCTACAGTATGTAATAAGTATGTAACCTGTTTGCTTGTCCACATTTTTACTTTAGACACAAGCATTTGTGTCCCCTTCTTCAGTCCTTCACATATTTAACATCAATGTTTCGGTTTAAAGGCTGTTCCATTATATATATTTTTTATAATATATACCACAATACCACATATTGTTCCCATTTGTTTGCCAAAAATGGGGAGTCCAATATAATCTAAGTAATCATCAGCACATACTGTGGCTATAGTAATAAACTTTTGTTCACCACCTAGTGGACAACATTTGACATTACTTCATGGTAAGCTGCACCATTTAAGGCCTAGTTGTTTATAAACTTCATGTTTGTAATTCTTGCTCTTGCTCATTTAAGTCTTGCATTTTTCCCTCTAATGTGTAATGACCTGGAACTTCAGCTAGAGATTTTGATTCAACTCAACATCTGATGATCTGATGGCCTGTGGAAAATGTTGTATTCACTATTCACTTCCCTTGTAATAAGGGGTCCAAGCACCAGTGGTGCTGGAACCCTATTGTTATTTATTACTATTGTAATTACTATTATGTGTGTGTATATATATAACAAAGAGGTTGTTAATATATATACTATATAATATATTGTTAGTATATATGCATATGTATATATACACATACATATGCATATATATATATATATATATATATATATATATATATATATGCATATATATATATATATATATATATATATATATATATATATATATATACTGTTATATATACATATATAATAGTAATTACAAGGGAGGTGCATATACAACTATAGTATAGGCATATCTATACATATCTATAAATCTGTGGCAACTGTATCTCGTCTCTTAGCAACTCTTAACAACCTCTTTGTCTCTTAGTAACCTCTTTGTAAGCTTTGCTTCTTGCTTCTCATTTGTCTCTGTGAGAGTGCGAGTGTGCATGCGTGTGTGTATGTGTGCACGTATACGTCTGTGTATGAGTCAGACCTCCATAATTGGTTCTTGTTACAGAGTGTCATGTGAGTTAGGAAGGTCCCTTACGGATCTTTCACTCAAACTTCAAATCATTGCTCGTACTCTTTCTCCTTTACTGTTTTTTCAGTTTTCACTGCTTGTTTTCAATTATGTGCTTTGATCCCGTGTCTCACTGTTGTCTTGGATGACACTAGATTTCCTTGATGCATTAATTTTTTCTCCTTTCATTTTCATTCAGTCAATTTTCAAATCATCTGTAATATATCCTCATTAGTGCTGTTCTGATGAGGTGAATGGTATTTTAACTCAAGAACTCAAGGCATAACAAAACTGATCTCACCTCAGCAGGTGTCCAGAACCATTTAATTTGTATTATTTTATTTTGATTATGAAATTTACGACACACAGGCTTTAAATAAAAAAAACACCATGCAAATAGTGATTACATATTATTTGAAATGCAGCCTCACCATTCAGAATTGTCATATGTCATCTGCTTCTCACCTACACGGGGTGAGAAGAGCTTGTGACTAAAGTAAGCTAAGGAAGCAGTGTATGGTAATACCAGGGTGTGTTAGAGATACACCGGTTACGTAAGCTATTGCATCTAATTACTGTACACAGCATGTGTGAGAGTCCGATTGAGGTGCGACAAATAAAGCAGTGATCATCTCCAACAACGCTGTGAGCTATAGCTAATTCACGTACATGCACGACTGCGGTTTCTCTTACATTTACTGTTGTACGTATTATGTACAAAAACACGTTGACATTAATTTGAATGCATGCTACAGCATACACAAATAAGATTGTAGTACAAAATAGAGGGGAAGACTAAACTAACCTACAAAGTGAACTGCAGTGTACAGTATATGGGTCACACCCTGAAGTACTGAACGATAATCTTCGGTTTAGATTAATTTACTCTCAGTCGCAACCCTTCCTGTTTGGTCTGAGTGATGGCAACACGCATAATGAGCTCGTCGTATTGACTGATCATTGGTCTGCAGACCCCCCATCACTCGACCAATCACAGGTTTATTTGATGACGTTAGCGCCAACGTCTGCTCGGGTTGGACGTGAAGGCGGGTTTAAGGCACGAGCTAACGTCAAAAATAGTCGGAAATCGCTCTGTGAATGGTTGGATTCGTTAAGGTACAGATCGGATGGAAGCAGTCATGGGAAGCAGAGTCAGAAAAGGGTGCCCTGGTTCTGATGTCTCTCATTTCAAGCTTGCGTAAGTTTGAAGCATATGCCTTGTGCGCAGTTGTAAATAATTATCATTACTCATCCTGTGAACTTCTTGTTCGGTATATTAAGCTATAATATATCCCCCCAATTTAACAAGAAACCTCGGATCAACTGGAATTTTAACAGGTGTTCTTACATTTCGCCTTAAATTATTGATCTTTAGGAACATCATTTCCCAACGTGCACCGTATAATACGGCGCCGTGCATAGCGTCAGCTTCCGACGTCTGAAGCCGCAGATTGGTGAATAGTGTTATTTTTCTTCATTTCGCCCTCCTACTCCCTTTCACTAGATATTCCCTACATCCCCATTGGATGGTACAGTTTCAGGTCCGACCAGCTGTTTCTTGTTTTCCCGTAATCTGATTCGACTGAATGATCTGTCAATCAGCTAGACTTTGACAGATTTCTCCACCTTCACTAATGTTACTCATATTTTTATTGGTTACTGTAACCTACAATGTCCCCTGATTGGCTGAAGTTAGTAGTTGTCAAGGCTTTGGGCTTCATTCACCATTTTGCGACTGTAGTGTAGCCTGAAACATAAGCGGCTATACTTTTCCTCATTTGGGTGGCTTTGCGGAAGAAAAACATTTTGTAAACCTGCCCGTTGGCAGCCGCGAAGGTTATACGTTTATGTCAATTTCTTTTTTACTCAATATAATTTGATCGTCACTGTAAATATTCAAAGGGTGAGTTGAAAGCTTGCTACAAATCTTTTTTTCTGCAGCACTGCAGTGATCTGCCTATTTTGCCGTGTTGAGCTTACGACGATGGGTGTTTTCTGTAACAGTTGCTAGCGACTAAGCTTCAGCGTATGTTTCGCAAATGATTATCTTTCTTTGAGGGCAGTGAGACGGGGGGTGTAAGCATTTCACCAGGCACACATAGAAAGGGAGGGGTGGGGGTGCACAGTCAGCCTAAAACTTTTTTCCAGAAATTATTCGAACGACACAAGAGATACTGTTTGGGTAAACTGGTCGGAACTGTTAATTGTGTTTTGAAAACTTGTACATTGTAATTTAGAAGAGGCAGATACAATTGTATCACGTTTTAAACTTGGACATTTTCATAACACGTCGTAATTGTGACACTTTCACTCCCCCTAGATTCTTTCCCTTACTTCAGGCCCTTGTGTCTTCCTCTGGACGCATAAGAACGATACATTGTTGCCGTAGAGTAACGAGACGTGTCTGTTGATCAGTAGTGCGTAGTGGATTACCTTTACGGTCAGGACTGGCCGCTCTCTCACGCAACGGTTTCCGTGCAAGCTTTAGAAATGTAATTTGATTTTCAGGTTTCTTTTTTTCCGAGCTTACAGATAGGCCTACGCGAAGCTTAGTGTGACACGGCGCAGTTTCCCAAATAGTAATGGTTATGTCCATTCTTTATGAATATTTAAAAGCATTAGAGAGCGTGAAACTGCTCTGCGGCCTTCTGTTATGAAGAGGCCTGCGTCACTCCACTTCCCTCTTTGTGTAGTAGGTGGTTGTAAGCGGAGAGTAGGGTACTACGGCCAATAAAAGTGCTCGACACACACTCACTAGTCCACTACTCAGCAAAACTTTCTGAAGCCGACGACAGCCTTCCTTTTGTTGGCGATAAACAGGACTTCAGGCTATCTTCTATCACAGTTTTATTGAAGCTCGAATATTTTAAGCTTTTCAAGCTTTGATCGAAAGGGAGTGTTTAATATGGCGTTTACATGTGGAGATTTATTTGTTTTTTACAAATATAGTAGCTATTTTTTGTCGTTGATTATTGATTCATAGTATAAATATGGGCAGTATAGTGGATCTGGCCTAAAGTGATTGATTTGCCTGTACGAAGACTTCTATTATAAATTGTCCTACAGTTTGTCCCTATTTGACTTAAGCTATTACTCTTATTTTTACTATTATATGTATGTTATTACTGCCGTTCAGTAACAACTTATTTTTTAAACCATATTTGTTTTACTCATCTCATACTATATTACTTTATGATGGACTTTTTATTAGTGGTAGCAGTATACATCATATCTTATATTTGCACACAGCCTGCAAATTGGTATTACAGAGCAAACGTCCATGAACAGTGTGGTTTCTGTGGTTTTCTAAACCAAATGGATCTTGTAGCAAAGCCTAACACAGGAACATTGTGTTTAAAGTCCCTCTAAAGAGGTCAGTGACATTCTGGCCTTATTACAGTGACATGTATCTTTTTTATAATACTGTTATAACATGATATGTAACATTTTGAGCATATTATTTTATACTCACTGGACTTGGAAGGTTAAATGTTTTTTTTGCATAAGCCCGATTTGTGGTACCAACCATATATCCGAATAGAAATAATTTTACTGATTTTTAGATCTGACTTTCTGTGCATTTAAAGATGCACTGTTTGCCTTTGGGAAACATGTCTACTGGTAAGATTCAGAGAGTGAATGTGTGTGTGTGTGTGTGTGTGAGAGAGAGAGAGAGAGAGAGAGAGAGAGAGAGAGAGAGAGGGATGATGATGTAGCCTGAGATATAGTAATGCTGTGACAGGAAATGAGGATTGTAGTGGTGGAATGTCTCAGTAAGAAATGCATAAAGGTCAATTGGGTGAACAAGTGAGAGAGAGAGAGAGAGAGAGAGAGAACGAGAAAGAGAGAGAGAGAGAGAGAGAGAGAGAGAGAGAGAGAGAGAGAGAGAGAGAGAGAGAGAGAGAGAGAGAGAGAACCAGGAATTCCCCCGCCTCCGCTGTTCCAGCCAACAACCTAAAAAGAGTGTGTGACTTGTCTGGGCATGCACTTTGCTTTGTATTCAGTCCATCTTTGTTATGGCATGTAATGCTAAATTGCATTGGGGTACATTAAACAGTTTGTATATGCTGATTATGTATTTTTTATGTCACTTTATGTCACTTGCTGTAGGCATTGGGTTTATTGGAACCTAGGTACGGTGATATATGTTCTCTACATTGTATGTGGAAAATTCTTCTGTTGTTAAGTTCAAATCTAATTTGTTTTTTTATTCTGTCTTCCATTGCAGAGTCTGAATTAAGAGCAAACAGACAGAGCAAACAGGAAAAGGCAGGGATTTAAAGAGAAAAGGGGCGGGATGAGAGAGGGAAACAGACTGGAAGTTATCAGTAGGCTGGGACATACAGGGAATCTCGAGGACTAAAACAAACACTCTTTGAGCTATTAAAGATGAAGCCCATTAAAAAGCAAGGCAGACGGTCACCTCCTTCCACACGAGCCAAGGGGGGGAAGAGGAGGGGCCTGGCTGAAGCAAGCCCGGAGGAAGAGAAGAGAGACACGGAGGAAAAGCCCAAACTTTCACCCTCCTCTCCCAAGAGGCATGTCTCCTCAAATTCTGACTCCTCGCTGGAGGAGCCAGTAAGAACCTGCAGAACTCCAGATAGGGAGCAGCACCGAGAAGGAATACTGGATATAGTAGGAGATTGTGGGAAGCCGGAGGAGCATTCCGGGAACTTCAGGTCAGGCGCACAGAGCGATAGCAACAGCAGCACGGCCAGCGCCAACAACAGCCCTAACCCCTCATCAAGCCGTAAGACGGCCACCTTTAAGGCGCGCGTGCCCAAGAAGAAGTATACCTTTGAGCACTGTGCTGGAAACCATGGCAACGCCAGCACTCCCAGCACTCCCCCACAAAGCAACAGCAGCGCGGCTCATAATGGCGGCGGCGCTAGTCAGGGCCCCACGGGCACCGCCCCCACACTCGGCACCGCCCCCACACTCGGCACCGCCTCCACACTTGGCGACGTGCGCCGCCCCAGCAGCCAGCCAGCCGAGGCCGGCACCACCCATAGCGGCGTGATAGCCGACAGGCTGGGCGATGAGGGCGCAGGGAGGGACAAGGCCAGCACTTCCAGTCCCCAGCGCTGCTCCTCCACAGACACAGCCAGTGAGCACTCGGCCGAGCTGGAGAGCGTGGCGCAGCGCCCCGAGCCCCAGGCCTGCTCCCAGGGGCCACAGCCACACCCCGGCCCCCCACCTCTGCAGGAAACCCTGCCGCCCGCGCTGTCCGAAGCACTTGCCCAGGGCTTGAAGAACCAGAGGGTCTTGGCCAGGGTGGGCACCAGGACGGGCGACGGCTGGCCGCCCGACAGGGGTCGAGGTGCCCCGGCCATTTTCCACGCTGGTGTCGTCCGAGAGGTCGACGGAGAGCATGGAAGCGTGGAGGTGCAGCTGAACGGAGAGAGGAATTTATGCCGGTACCCATTCCGAGGGGGCAGTGAAGTAGTGGACCTGATCCTGGATGCCCCCCCTCCAGGGCAGGCCCCTGTGGCCATCGGCACACGTGTTTGTGTGCCCTTTGGAGAGGCCAGTGAAGGGAGCGAAGGGCCACGACAGTTGTACCGAGAAGGCCTAGTTACTCAAGTGGACCCGCACCCCGTTGTCTCTTTCCCCTACCGTGTCCAGCTCCGAGAGGACCCAGCAGAAGAGGAGGAGAGGAGGGGAGCTGAAGAAGACGGCAGGGGCACCTCCGCCCAGGCGGTGTGGGTCTCGCGGCAGAGCCTCCGCCTCCTGGTGCCGCCGTGGGACCTGGAGCTGCCCCAGCACAACGAGCAGGGGAAAGACGGAGGAGTGAGGGCCAGAGAGAGGGAGTGGGAGGGGCCAGAGGAGAGGGAGTGGGAGGGGTCTGAGGAGATGGAACGGGAACTGCGTCATCTCAGCATGGTGCATGGAGTGGGTGGCCCCGTAATAGTGAGAGAGATGTTACACCCCAGCGCTGTGCCTTCGTTACCACCTTTGTCCTCCTCTTCAGTCACATCACTTCTCGGCGTATCTACTGACCGAGACTGGGACCGCAGCCGAGAGAAGGAACGAGAGAAAGAACAGGACAGGGAAAGGGTCACTTTGCCAACACCAGCCCCAGAGGACATGGAGGTCATCCATTTCAGCCTGGCTCAACTCAGGGAGGGTGGCCTCACCTCACCCATGGGCGCAAAACCTCTAGGGGTGCCCTCCCAGCAACGGCCCATTCTCTCCAAGCCTGCAGACTACCTCAGCTCTCATCTGTCGGTTGTGAGAGGCATCGGGCCGCAATTAGCCCCCCACCTGTCTCTCGTCCCTCACCCAAACACCTCCATGCTCCTGGGCCTAGACACAGGGCCGGCGGTCATCTCCGCCACCCCACACCTGCCTCCCATGCCTCCCTCCTCCTCCTCCTCATCCTCCCGCAGCTCCCTGGAGAAGACCTCCACCCCGGGCTCTCATTCTGCATCCGGTGGCGGCGCAGGCTCCTCCTCCTCTTCGGCAACGTCATCATCCTCACGCTCCCGCACCCCCCTCACGGCCGCCCAGCAGAAGTACAAGAAGGGCGATGTAGTCTGCACGCCCACGGGCATCCGCAAGAAGTTCAACGGCAAACAGTGGCGGCGGCTGTGCTCGCGCGAGGGCTGCTCCAAAGAGTCGCAGCGCCGTGGCTACTGTTCGCGCCACCTCTCCATGCGGACCAAGGAGATGGAGGCAGGCGGGGGAGTGGGCGTGGGCCGGGAGCGGGGCGGAGGCGGGGGCGGAAGCACGGGCACCCTGACCCCCGATCTGCGCCTGGGCCGGGCTAGCAGCGAGTTTGATTGGGATGAGACTTCGCGGGACAGCAGCGAAGCCAGCAGCCGCGGTGGAGACTCGCGCCCACGCCTGATGCTGCCCTCGCTGCTGCCACAGGAGCTGCCGCGGGACCTTTCGCGCTTCGACTTTGACGAGTGCGAGGCTGCCAACATGCTGGTGTCGCTCAGCAGCTCGCGCTCCGGCACGCCTTCCTTCTCGCCCGTATCCAACCAGTCGCCATTCTCTCCCGCTCCGTCCCCATCGCCGTCCCCGCTCTTCGGCTTCCGGCCGGCTAACTTCAGTCCCATCACGGCACCCTCGCTCACCCCTCGCCGCCCACGTCACCTCAGCGGCACCAAGGTGGGTAACCCCGGCTCGGAGCGGGAACGGCACTTGTCTGGAATCATGCCCACCTTCCAGACCAACCTGACTTTCACTGTTCCCATGAGTCCCAGCAAGCGCAAACTGGATGCTCCGCCTCCCCCACTCCCTAACACTGGCGACTATGGCAAGTCCGACTCTCAGCTGGGTGACTTGGGACTAGGCCTTAACGCTGCGGCCTTCAGGGCGGTTTCCCCCCAAAGCCAACCGACCACCCCTTCCTCACTTTCCTTCCCCCGGCCAAGGAGTGCCACCAGCCGTCCCTCATCCTCTGCAGCATCCACCCCTCCACCCATGCTGGTGTCCCCCACACCACCCTCTCCCCTGCCCCAGGACCCCAGCCCACGCCGTGTCGTCCCCCTGCGCGACTCGCCCGTCATCGTCCGCAACCCAGACGTGCCACTGGCCAAGTTCAGCGACGGTCCACTGGGCCGGAGGGCGAGCTCCCGTTCCAGAGAGCACAGCCAACCTCTGCACCTCTCCGCGGGCCTGCAGGCCCCAGTCCCCATCAACCGGGCCACCACTAACGGAGGTGTCCTTCGCAACCCTGCACCCACCCTGGTGCTGGTGACCTCAGCCCAGTCGCTGACCACCGTTGCCACGGGACGGCCTGCCCGCTCCAGTCCCAGTGTTTCTGGCTCAGGCTCTTCTGCTGCCCTGACCCTGGCAAGTTCGGGCTCTGGAGGACGAGAGCGTGAGAGAAAGCCGGGTGAGCACACGGACGCACTGGGAGGGGCGCTGCCGCAGCCTGTGGCCTGCCACCCGTCCCCCACGGCCCTCCTCCCCCTCATCTTGCCCGCAGAGTCTCCGCATCCTGCCCCCCGCAAGGACATCATCATGGGGCGGCCTGGCACCGGTGAGTGTACTGCAGAAGGGAGCTGTGTGCTGTGTGCATGGGGAAAGCTTGTTTTTGATGCAGAAGCAACACTATATACATCCTTAGCTGCTGTTTTTGTAGAACTGTCTGCCAACGTCCAAAATTGCTGAGGAATAATAGAAATGCGTGTAGGAAATGTGTTTAGGAAAACCTGATTCATAAAAGTACAAAATCAATACACACAGACACAATGCGAGTTAGACTGCCTGAAGAAGTAAAAAATGCTTTTGAAAGCTTTTATTATGATTTTTTTGGGAAAGGCAGTCATTGTTAGGAGTAGGTCTTTTTTGTTCCCAGGGTCTATCAAGTTGTGGATATCTATGATTATGCTAATCAGTTTAGATTTTAGTCAGATATCATACATCTCAGCCTAACCTACAGAAGAGCAGAGAAAAGCCTTCAAGCCTCCTCTGCCACTCAGACCTAGCACACATCGTGGATGATCTAGTCTGACACCTTCGGTTCCATTTTTCTGCTTCGTGGTGCTGGTTATATCTGCTCTGATCAAAAACTTATTCATGAAAAGTTTCAGGACAATTTGCAGTTGAATTTGCAGGATGAAGAGCATATATATATACCTGCTTTATTTGTGGAAATTGAACTTTTTGATGCTCGCTGTTACTGGTAGACTTGAGTATCAGTGTTTTGTACATTAGCCATATTGAATTCTTGCTAATTGCGCTAACCATTGAGATTCAGTGTGTGTATGTAAGGTTGAAAACAGATTATCTCTAAATTTAATTTGATTATCACATATTTGAATTCAGTTGCTAAGTTATCACACTTTAAGGTTATATAAGTTATTAGTTATATACAAGTTATATAACACACTTTATATAGTTCAGAGGAATAGAATCCCAGCTGTTTAACATGCCCTAGGGGAGGGAGTCTCACAACTGTTTTGTAAAGGCTGCTTTTATTGTACTCATATATATTTGCATATTGATGGGGATAGTACTTCATGCCGTAACTGCGAATTATTTTCTCAACAGTTATGAAATCTCTAAGGTTTTCTTCCATAGCTGTTTTTACATCTGAATTAGTTTCAAATTTGCAGCTATTACTCGAAGTAAACAATGATCTCACATCATTTATGCATATTATTTAAATGCCATCCTTTTGCTCTATTTTCACAAGGTTTTTTCAAGACGTATTGATTACAGATTACATTTTTCTGTCACAGTAACTGATCACATTTAGGATTACATAATGCAGACACAAAATCCTATCCTATCTTGCAATTATATGGCTATACATACTAAACATAGATATACCTTCAATTACATGTGAATATACTAGTGAGTCCTTGATGTGACATGCTAAAGTAAGTGACCTGCCGTACTCTGACCAAAAATAGTCTTGTTGGCTGGACGGGAGTGTGGTGATTCATCCACACACCTACACCGCTTTCATCTGGAATGTCTGGGATGTCAGGCAGTGGTCAGGATGCTCAAAGCACATGATTAAAAAAGGCTAGCTTGTTAGATAACTTGTTTGTATGTAGATAGCTTGCAGCCTTCAAATAACTTGCAGCCTTATAACACACAAATCTCCATTATATGTATTTCAATACAATGTGATGCTGTATATAAATATTATTTTTATGGACACAAACAATCACATGGCAGCAACTCAATGCTTTTAGGCATGTAGACATGGCCAAAACGATCTGCTGTAGTTTACAAAGAATGGTCAGAAAAAGAAAATAACCAGTGAGCGGCAGTTATGTGGGTGCAAATGTCTTGTTGAGGCCAGAGTTCAGAGGAGATTGGCCAGACTGATTTGAGCTGATAGAACGGCTACAGTAACTAAAAAAACAGTTGTTACAACCAAGGCATGCAGAAAAGCATCTCTGAACACACAATATGTCGAACCTTGAGGCGGATGGGCTACAGCAGCAGAAGACCACACCAGGTTGCCACTCCTGAACAGGAAACTGAGGCTACAATTTGCACATGCTCACCAAAATTGGACAATAGAAGATTCCAAAAACGTTGCCTGGTCTGATGAGTCTCGATTTCTGCTGCAACATTCAGATAGTAGAGTTAGAATTTGGTGTAAACAACAGTTCAGTCTGGTGGTAGTGGTGCAATGGTGTGGGGGATATTTTCCTGGCACATTTGGGCCTATTAGTACCAACTGAGCATCGTGTCAATGCCACAGCCTACATGAGTATTGTTGTTGACCATGTCCATCCCTTTATGACCACAGTGTACCCATCTTCTGATGGCTACTTTCAGTAGGATAACACGCCATGTCATAAAGCTTGAATCATCTCAGACTGGTTTCTTGAACACGACAATGAGTTCACTGTACTCGAATGACCTCCACAGTCACCAGATCTTAATCCAATAGAGCACCTTTGGGATGTGATGGAACAGGAGATTCGCATCATGGGTGTGCAGCCGACACATCTGCAGGAACTGCGTGATGCTATCATGTCAATATGGACCAGACTCTCTGAGGAATGTTTCCAGTTCCTTGTTGAATCTATGCCACAAAGGATTAAGGTAGTTCTGAAAGCAAAAGGGGGTCCAACCCAGTACTAGCAAGGTGTACCTAATAAAGTGGCTGGTGAGTGAATACATATACACTATATTGCCAAAAGTATTCGCTCACCCATCCAAATTATTAGAATCAGGTGTTCCAATCACTTCCATGGCCACAGGTGTATAAAATTAAGCACATGGGCATGCAGACTGTTTTTACAAACATTTGTGAAATAATGGGTCGCTTTCAGGAGCTCAGTGAATTCCTGCGTGGAATTCTGATATGATGCCACCTGTGCAACAAATCCAGTCGTAAAATTTCCTCCCTCCTAAATATTCAACAATTAAGCTGTATTATAAGAAAATGGTGTTTGGGAACATAAGCCACAAAGTGGTCGGCCACGTAAACTGATGGAGCGGGGTCAGCGAATGCTGAAGCGCATAGTGCGAAGATGTCACCAACTTTCTGCAGAGTCAATCACTACAGACATCCAAACTTCATGTGGCCTTCAGATTAGCTCAAGAACAATGCGCAGAGAGGTTAATGGAATGGATTTTCATGGTTGAGCAGCTACATCCAAGCTATACATCACCAAGTGCAATGCAAAGCGTCAGATGCAGTGGTGTAAACCACGCCGCCACTGGACTCTAGAGCAGTGGAAGCGCATTCTCTGGAGTGACCTAGAGTCTGGGTTTGGCGGTTGCCAGGAGAACGGTACTTGTCTGCCTGCATTGTGCCAAGTGTAAAGTTTGGTGGAGGGTGGAAGTGGGGTTGCTTTTTAGGAGCTGAGCTTGGCCTCTTAGTTCCAGTGAAAGGAACTCTGAATGCCTCTGAATTAGCAACTCTGAATCCAAGACATTTTGGACATTTCCATACTCCCAACTTTGTGGGAACAGTTTGGAGCTGGCCTCTTCCTCTTCCAACATTACTGTGCACCAGTGCACAAAGCAAGGTCCATAAAGACATGGATGGCAGAGTCTGATGTGGATGAACTTGACTGGCCTGCACAGTCCTGACCCCAACCCGATAGAAGACCTTTGGGATGAATTAGAGCGGAGACAGAGAGTCAGGACTTCTCGTCCAACATCAGTATGTGACCTCACAAATGCGCTTCTGGAAGAATGGTCAAAAATCCCTATAAACACACTAAACTAAACCTTGTGAACAGCCCTCCCAGTAGCTGTTCTAGCTGCAAGGGGTGGACCAACGTCATATTGAACCCTATGGATTAGGAATGGGATTTCACTTAAGCTCATATGTGAGTCAAAGAAGTTGAGTGAATATTTTTGGCAATACAGTGAAATCATATATATATATATATATATATATATATATATATATATATATATATATATATATATATATATATATATATATGACACACAGAAAGGTGACTTTTTTCAGGACTGTATTGCAGAGTATGCTGTGTGTGTGTGTGTGTGTGTGTGTGTGTGTGGTAACACGTGCATGTCTATGAGAGAGAGAGAGAGAAAGTGGGGGGAGGGGTGGAGTCTTTGGTATGCTGATCAGCAGCAGGTGTGTCTGACTGTGTAGTGGAGTGTTCTTAGTTTTCAGGGTCAGTGTGTCTTTAGACAGTTGCAGCATGCCTGAAGTGGAATACTGCAACTTGCCCAGACATGCATTCCGAAAAGCTGTAGGATGACACATGTGTATGCACACTTCCACACCCACAAAGTGTACACACACACACACACACACACACACACACACACACACACACACACACACACACACACACAGCCACACATGCAAACAAACACGTAGTAAACTGCCTTTGTGATACTACATTCCAATTTTACTGTCTAAAAATGTTCCTATCTATCAATCTACCTATCTCCCTATAGTCTGGACCAATGTGGAGCCTCGATCGGTACCAGTGTTTCCCTGGCATTCATTGGTTCCTTTTCTGGAGACCAACCAATCAAATTCAAGCACCCAAGCTGCTGATAGTCAGACACTTATGAACCAGAACAAAGGTAAGCACTGACTGTAGCACTTCATGTTGCACTCTTTAGCACTCACCCTGAAAATGATTGCCTGTTATATATTTTTGAAGGGAATAAATTGGCATTTATTTCACTCTACCGCCTCATAGAACCACGATGTGGAGTAGCTCTTGTGACTGAGGGTCGCGCTGGCCAATCAGGTGCAGAGGGACGGTCTCCATCACGACCACCACCCTCTATAGAGGATCCTCCAGCAGAGAGGGAAGGAGGAGACAGCGAAACTGAGAGTGATGCTGATGATCTGTAAATACGCTGCACTTGGCAACCTTGTGCCCTTATGCATGTACTGTGTTAAATCATGTTTGTAAAGGTGTGGGCTACCTGTTTGGGGAAATAAGCTTTTCTATCACACATCAAGAGGTTGAGTTTAGAACAATGAAATGACTCATTCGTTGATTTGTTAATTAGATTTTACTCAGGTGGCACCCATGACCCCGTCCCCTCCACTGGTCAAGTGAAGAGACGGACCCAGTCACTCAGCGCTTTACCCAAAGACGGGGACAAGAAGGTGGGTGCAGACAGCAAACACCACAACATGCCAACACCTTTAACCGCTCGCTGTTTTATTCCAAAATAAAAGTCACTGTTCTTTTCAAACTAGCCACCTCGCCATATCTCAACATGCTTACGATGTCTCTGTCTCCACCCCCACCCCTATCCAGAGGGAGAAGGACCACATCCGCCGGCCCATGAACGCCTTCATGATCTTCAGCAAGCGCCACCGTGCCTTGGTGCACCAGCGTCACCCCAACCAGGACAACCGCACTGTCAGCAAGATCCTGGGCGAGTGGTGGTACGCGCTGGGAGCCAAGGAGAAGCAGAAGTACCATGACCTCGCCTTCCAGGTAGTCAGGGTGCCCTGCAGGCCTTCCAGGTAGTCAGGGTGCCCAGGCATGGCGCTACGTCGCAGGCAGCTGTCGTGACACTGAAATGGCCTTAGAATTTCTACCATTTTGAATGATGGTTATGTTTCCCTGCGTCTTTATATCCTCTGTTGTTGTAAATTTATCACATTGGACAATTATTAGATGATATGACCCTGAGTAAACAAATTATGCTTTTTATTATGTATTCATTCATTTATTCATTTAACAAAGTGATTGGACACCCACATCCTCTGAGTGGAAAAGTATTCGCTCCCCATAGTTACGGTTGTGCAACTTTTTTCTAAAATGAATGTGTAAGGATTACAGGAAGTGCTAATACAGAGAGTGCCTATAATTGACACAGTGGTCTGTATTACATTGCTGTAGAGGTTGTTGGGGAGGAATAGGCTTCTTTTCTTTGTAGAACAGGGTGTCAGGCATGAACCACTTGAACGAGGCCCTGCTGCAGCATCTCTGTTGGGTTTAATCTGGACTTTGACTAGGTCACTCCACAGTTTGAATTTTGCCCTTTTTTTTAGCCATTCTGGTGTTGAGTTGTGCTGTCATTATCTTGCTGCATACCTAACTATACATCGGCTTCTGTTTTAGCACTTGCAGAAGATTGAATCAAAAATGTTGTGATACAGTTAGAATGTTAGAGATACTTTACTTACTGCGAGATCTCTCCTGAGGCAGGAAACCATCTCCATGTTACCACAACCATGTTTGACTGTTGGAACAATATTCTTACTCTGGAATGCTGTATTTACACCAGACATAATGGGACCCATGTCGTCCAACCAGTTCCGTTTTCTACTCGTACTTCCATAGAAAGTTCTCCCAATAGATTTGGGGAACATCCAGAAGCTTCCTGGGAAATCTGAGTGGAGCGTTTATTTTGACTTTGGTTAGCATCGCGTCCCAACTTGCTGCTTTCCCATGACGACCAGTTTTGCCCGGGCTCTTTTTCACTATGGTCCCCTGGAGCCCCAGGGCCTTTATCAGCATGTGTTTGTCTGATCTCTAATGTATTCCTTCGATTGTGGCGAGGTGTGCAATCTTGAGCTTGCCTGTTTTCACCCTTGACTTTGCTAAGGGTCAAATTATGTAAGTTTTATAAAGAGCAGTGCTGTGTGTAATCAGGTCTCTGGTTTGGTCAGCTAATGTGGTTAACTACAAATGGAAGTTTCTAAAATAAACAACATATGTTACAATAATTGTTATTTGTTCCCTCTAGGCCCCTTTATAGCTCTGGAATCCTCAACCTGAAAGTGAAACTGTAGCACCTTCAAGAACCATTGCATATTGTAGTTATTAGTTAATAGGATTTCTGTTATTTTACTTCTTGATTCAATTATTTTATCTTATTCTTTTCTTTCTCTTTTATATTATATATATCGTTTATATTGCTTATTTACTTTGTTTCTTTATTTTGTATTGTATATTTGAAATGTAAAGCCCTTTTATTTAATCTTGTTTTAAAATGTTTTGTACAACAAAAATACATTGTAGTACATTTATCTCATGTCAACATTTGCAGGAAAATATGCAGTAAAGCAGTAATATAGAAGAATAGGAAGGGTTTAACAGGTCTGTGAAAAACATTTAATATTCATATACACATCTCTTGTGTGTGTCTTAGGTGAAGGAGGCTCACTTCCGGGCACATCCTGACTGGAAGTGGTGTAATAAGGACAGGAGGAAGTCTTTGTCGGAAGGCCGGGGGGCTCCAGGGGCCAAGGACCCTCGAGAGCGAAGTGTGTCTGAAAGCACAGGTGTGTTAGCCGGGCTAACAAAGTGTTTTTGATTGAATTTGTGTTATCCAGGCTAGCAAAGTGTTTCTGAAAGCACAGGTGTTTTGGCAGGGCTACATAAGTATTTCTGAAAGCACAGGTGTGTTCACCAGGCTTGCAAAGTATTTTTGAAAGCACAGATATTAGCCTGGCTAGTGAAGTTTTTCTGACAGCACAAGTGTGTCACCAGGCTATCGAACTGTGTCTGAAAGCGCGGATGTGTGAGCTTGGCTTGTGAAGTATTTCTGAAAGCACAAGTGTGTTAGCTGTGCTAACGAAGTGTTTCTGAAATAACGTGTGTTAGTTGGGCAATAAAACTGTTTCTAATGAAGCCGTTGAACCATGGCCCATACATGCTTGAGTTGTTCCATTCAAATGATTTATCTTTTTTGTTCAAAAGAAGTGGCTGTAGTGAATATGAAAATGAATGCTGATTAGAGTGCTTGTATTTTATAGCTTTTCAGATTGTTACAGAGAACAGCTTATAGAGCATTCCCCCGGATTTGAAGTTTCTTCTTTCTTTTTTTTTTATTTAATTGAATTTTTTTTACAAATCACAGATGTCACAGTACAATTATGAGAGTATGCCATATTAGAAAGTCTCTACCCCACTCACCTCAGATGATCATGAACCATGCCACAGTATTTACTGGGTTGTAGACCGTGGTCCATAAGTGTGGTGAGGGGTTATAACAAAACGCTCTCTGGTTGCTCTCAATCTAGAGGCCCAATCAGCGTCTCAGGCGGTGGAGCACAAGGAAACAGGCTCCACCTGGGCACTGCCAGGGTCTGAGCAGCACGGAGAGCCAATGGGAGGCCAGCTTCCACCACGCCCTAGAGCATTTTCCCAGAGTGCAGTGCACAACCTGGAGAGGAGAGAACGAGAAAGGGATCTGGAAAAGGTAGATGGCTATATTAGGAAATTCACAGTCTCATCCTGTTGCTTAGTAGCCATCTACTAATCACCCGCCCCTCCCCCATCTCTTTCACTGTCTTTATTTTGTAAGGACGGAGCTGACTCATTTCAGACATGCCCTCCTCCTCTCACACAGCGCAGGGCCAGTGAGGATGTGACCAGTGATGAAGAGCGCATGGTCATCTGTGAGGAAGATGGAGATGATGATGTTATGGGTGAGAATAGTTGCACTGTGTTTTAATGCATGATTTAAAAAGGCTGTTTCACGCTTGTCCTGTTTTTAACAACTGTAGTTTTAACTTACAATTTGTATATTTCTATGTCTTAGCCACTGTGGCTATATAATAGACAGATCTAACATAAAGTAAAACATGAATGCAAAAGTCAGTTAATTCACAAGATTTGCGGCAGATGTCTTCCATAAACATCTATAATAGTTTCAGTGTGTCTGCACAAATTTTCTAAGCTGTCTAATCATGAAATTGATATTTTGATAGGAATCTAATTCCCACCAAAGAACATTATGTATTTAATGTTTATTATGGAAATGTGGATGTTATTTAGCGTGTACATGTGTACGTATATGTCGCCCAATTGAAATTAAGGTAGCCATTGTCTTGGAAAAAGCTTACATCCTGAATCTCATTGCTGGGTTAGTACAAGCTTTCAGTCTGACGTCTCTCACGTTTCCCTGTGTCTCTATTACAGATGATTCTTTCCCTGAGGGCTCAATAGACCTAAAGTGTAAAGAGAGAGTTACAGACAGCGATGAAGAGAACAACCCTGCAGATGAAACCGATGGCAAGGTAAAACCCTCTGGGACTTTCATACGTTGCATTTTATATACCAAGAAGATCAGAACTGAGTTCATGGCTTTTTGTTTCAATCACTGTTTTATGATCATTTCTTTTTTAGCATCACCCCCAGTAAGGGAATGTTAAGAGTTAAGAGTTCAGTCAAATGTTAAAATAAGCCGCCTGGCGTAGAGACTTATGGTAGATGTATGTGACTTATGGCAGATGGCTTGTATCAATTGCATGACTCTGAGCATGCGTGACCTTTCTAAGGTGACTGTTAGTAGCAGGAGGAGGGTGTGGCCTCTCATACTTTGCTCTTTTGTCCCGTCCCCCCCCCTGCCCTTCGCAGTCAGTGGTCCAGCCCATCATATTGGCAAGCAGAGAGCCACGAGGCAGAGGAGGGGAAGCGGAGAGAAAAGAGGTGGAGGCTGGAGAGCAAAATGGAGAACCAAGTCAAGGCAAAGGAGGAGGTGCAGGAGGCGGAGAAGGGCAGGTCCCCTCTCACTCCCACCCATCATCTGTTACGGGCCTGAACATGACTCCCTCGTCTGAGCCTGGGGGGTCACATGTGCCGGGGACCGGGCGCATGGCCCCCACAGTAGTGACCAATGTGGTTCGCCCTGTGGTCAGCACTCCCATTCCCATTGCCAGCAAGCCTTCCGAAGGGAGCGTTCCTCTTGGGGCACCACCCCCTGATGGCAAGCCCAAGCTCCTGATTGGCACAGGAGGAGGAGCAGCTGGAGGTGGAGCCTTTGCAGGGGGTGGGTACTTTCCATCATCCTCCTCTCCCAAACCTGTTGGACAAGGAGGCCTAGTCACAGGTTTAGTGCTTGGTGGACCGTTCCCGAACCAGCCCACAGTTCAACTCATAACCCCACCCCAGGCCTTGCCAGGCTCCACCCAAAGTAATGGAGCATCCAACAACGGTGCTATGCCCTTGCCGCTGCTTCAGCCTCAATTCCTGCCAGCAGCTTCTCTTACTCCCCCTAGTGGTGGCAAACCAGTCACCCAGGTGCAGTACATCCTTCCAACCCTGCCTGCCACAGCCAACCCAAACTGCCCCTCTCCACAACACAGCCAGCAGCCAACCAGCGTCCTTGCACTGCCTAGTGCCCCACCCACACATGTATCCCTGCCCAATGGGGTTCATGCCGGAGCTGGGCCAGGAATAAGATATGCTTCAGTGTCAGCAGTGGGAGGGGTCAGCCCAGGAGGAAGAGGTAAGACTGGAGTTAAGGAGTGATTTACAGGATTGAAACAGCGTGCACCTTTTTCTAATATTTGAATAGATTTTCAGATATAACAGTAAATTGTTATGTCCAGCAAGTGACATAAATCTGATAAATATGAAAAAAATATTTCACTACAGAATTAGCGTTAGTGTCAATTTAGATCCATTAGAAAAATCTAAGAGACTAATGGAAACCAGTAGCTGAACAGACTAAGTGAACTGATCATACTTCAGAAGTTCAGAAATTACTCTCATTCAAGGAGGTTCTAGTTCTCTCTGTCAGTAAGCTTTAGAGCAGTTCATTCCAACTCCCCCCCCCGTCTTTCTTTCTCTCCAGTTCAAGCACAGTCTCCTGTCTTACAAAACAAGATGTTGGTTTCTATGGCAACAGTGAGAAACGGATCCACACCTCCGCAGCCAATTTCCCTCGTGGCCCCGCCTCTTCCTGTACAAAATGGGGCTCAACCAGGAAGTAAGGTAGGTTGACACAGCTGTGCAGTCATGGCAATAATCCCACAAATCCAGCTCTAACGTTAAAGGTAGCCAAAGGCGGTGTTGTGACCGCCCTTCCACTGTGTTTACGGCAGATCTTTCAGATCGCACCCATGCCTGTCTCTATGGCAACAGCAGCTGTCATGGCATCAGGCACCACCCCTCCTCAGACAGTGCTGCTGACTCCATCTCCCACAAGGTAGCTGAACCTTCTCTGTAATTTCATTAGTCAAGGTAAAATAAGTCTTGATTATTCAAGGATGGATTTATGTCTCTAGGTTTTAAGGTATGGACACGTTTCAGGGGGTTTGTAGGTGTTTAGCTCCACTTTTGGGGCCCCACCCAGTATATTTTCTCAGTTGCTACTTCTAACGTCAGATTTCTAAGGAAATCTTGATTCCAGCCCTAATTATTTCCACTTGATTCCATCATTTAAATTTATTCAATTTTTATTCTTTCTGAAACCAAAGCAGGCACTTCCTGGAATAGTGAGGTGGGATCTGGTTGTTGTCCTGCCAACTGAAGGGGCAGGACGTTCTTAAGTCACAACCCCACAGTCTCTGAACTTCACTGGGAAAGAAAAAGCTCTGCCCGTCTGGAAAGGACGGTGTGGACGGTTGTGCTGTGAGTCAAGAAGGTCGATTTCCCAGAGAGACATTTTTGTTGTCTTTTTTTTTTTTTTTCCTCAGGATTACTTATGTGCAATCAACGTCTGCTGTTGCTGCTCCTTTACCACTGGGCTGCACGTCAGCAGGCTCCTCCCCTCCACAGGCCCCGCCCCCTCCTGGACCAGCATTTTTGCCTTCGCCCATGGCAACTCTTGGCTTCACTGCCATTGCCCCTACTGGTCAGGCACTGGTGCGTCCCCTAGTAGCGGGTGAGTAACAGTAGCCGTCGTGGCTGAGGAGTGTGTAGCACAGCTTCACACACTGGTGCGGCAGGAATGCGCAGCTCACCAGCCACTTTGTGTTTCAGGCCAGCCTCCCCTCTTGGCACCCGTCCCAACCCCCAACTGTTCACCGCAGCCCACTCGCCAGCTAGTGACCGCCATTTACCCCGCCCCCGGCGTAACCATGGCAACGGGAGTGGTTTCCATGGCGACCGTGCCTCAAAGCACGGCCGGTTCCACGTCGACTCCTACGTCCCCCTCGTCTGCGCACACCAAGACGGCCGTGGCTTCCCCTGCACCCTCGCCGTCTCAGACGCATGGCGACGCACACGCGCAGTCCCAGGTGGCGGTGAAGATGGAGAGCCCTCCAGGACGCGATGCTGACCCGCAGAGAGAACCAGTCTCGTCAAGCACGGCTGGTCAGGCGCCCTCCGGTGGTGTGGCAGAAGCACTGTGGCCCGCTAGTCCAAACATGCACCTACACACAGGTAAACAATGGGTGGATTTGCGAATTTTTACACATGACACACACTTACATAACCTGTTGAATTTATGTTGAGGTTAATTATATTGTTTGGCATACTATATGTTTTGTGTCTGGTATTGCTGACTCACTGCTCACTCATCGTGATTTCACCATTGGGAGTAACACACGGTCTTTTCGTGCACCTGCTTTGCCAGCACAACACTGAAGTTTTTGTGAAAAAATGTCCTGTCTTTGAGTTCTCATGCATACAGTATTTCCCTTCCCACTGTACAAATGACCACTGACCAGTTGCAAATCTTATGAATAGTAACATATTCGTTTTAATTAGTGCAGCTTTATGTAAAACAGTCAAGTATAAACTTCTGTATGAATTTATTTTACTATAACAATAGGTATTGAATGTACATTAGATAAAAATAATTGTTTATTTTTAAATAATTGTTTAAAATATAATTAATCATTTACCCTTACAGGAATTGCATCCGGGGCCGCCAGATTGTCCCCACTCCCTCCAAAAGTCAAAGGTCAAGTGGAGCATGTGCCCTCGGCCACGGTGGGGGAGGAGAGAGACGTGAAGAAGGAGAGCAGGACGGAGCAAGAGAGCAAGCGGGAGAGCGCCTCCTCATGGACAGAGAGAGCAGTGAGAGAGAGGGGAGCGGACGGCGGCTCGAAAGGCCAGCTCACTGAACATGACTGCAAAGAGGAGCCCAACAGGGAGGTGTGTGAGGAGCCCAACACAGTAAAGATAGCACAGCTAACAAAAATGACACAGCTAAAACAACTAACACAGCTAATACAACTAACACAGCTAACAAAGATAACACATCTAACACAACCAATACACCTAACACAGCTAATACACCTAACACAGCAAACAAAGATAATACAGCTAACACAGCTAATACATCTAACATAGCTAACAAAGATAACACACAGCTAATACAACTATCACAGCCAATACAACTAACACGGCTAACAAATATAACACATCTAACACAGCTAGTACACCTAACACAGCAAACAAAGATAATACAGCTAACGCAGCTAATACACCTAACATAGCTAACAAAGATAACGCATCGAACACAGCTAATACACCTAACACAGCAAAATAAAAGATAATACAACTAACACAATGTTGAAGCACACTGAAATGTATGTCAGCATACTGATTTAGTATATCGTTCATGTTATAACAAGTGTGATGATTCACTAGAGTCTAATTTGTGTGAATTGTGTGTAGTGTTGGTTGAGTATAATACATTCTGTTCCATCTTACTGAGCGCAGCTGAATGGACAGTAAAAGTGGACTCTGCTTAGCACCATTTTACTCTGAGATGACTAGCATATAAAAGGCCAAGTAATGGATGGGGATTTAACAGTGTTTGCTTGACACCAAATGCCAGGAGACAGTAATTTGATGGAGATTTGGTGTGGGTGCTTGAAGCGGTGATTATTCTCCTGTAGTTGCAGTCTGTTTTAACATAAGCTAAATGTTTCAATATGGGTCTGTGGATGAAAAGGTCTTTTATAATGTGCACCAGGCCAACATTATACATGTATGAAATGAAGCTACCATTTTGTAAAGATTAGGTTTAGCTTTAATATGTGTAATCTTAATCTCAAAAGATGTAGTATGATGTAGGCATGCAGTAAAACATGCATGTTCTGTAACCTCCTTTCTCCTATTATTACTCTCACCTTCTTTTTTGTCATCTCTCTTCCCATCCTTTCTTTCCTTCTTTCTACATGTTTCATTTGAACACAATTTCTTTTTGTAATTTGCTGTTGTTTTTACTTTTCTTTTGACAACAGCCTCTCTGAGATGATAGATGATAAGTTTGTTAATTAACTCTTTTATGTGAATCACTTTTAATTGCCTGTGTGGTATATGAATAAAGTGGCCTTGTCTTGGCTTTTTCAGGTCGGGCGGAGGGACCTGTCTGGGCTGGACCCGCCTCCACTGCCACCACAAAACGACACTCCTGTAACCAAGAAGACCAAGTCCCGCCCCCCGCCACTCAAGAGCACTGCTGAACCTGTGGAGAAGTGAGTGAGCAAGCCAAAAACAGCTCGTTCATTTACACAGATAAAGTCTTGTAAATGCAGTCTGTGTGTTTTTGGACAGTGATGTCATTTTCTTAGCGATCCATTTCTTTAACGATCTGTCCATAAGACTTGGTCCCAAGATTCAGTACATGCCATGTACACATAAGCAAGCTGGATCCTTAGCTTTGTGTTCTTGAGGTTAACCAGTCATCTTGCATCTTGATGTATTCTTTGCTTTGTGGTACCTTGAAATAAGGTTGGTTCTTCGTGATAATATGTGGTTTTCGGTCAATCACTTCAGTTGTCTACCAAGGTCTTCTAGCTTGGTTGTTACTGTAAAGCTAAAAGGTGGACACCAGCTTCTTTTACCAAATAGTTTTTGACCCACTTAAGGTTTGGTCTGCTGATTTACAGACAGAAACCCTTTAGTTCTTTGTTGAGACACAGCAGCAGCAGAGTCCACACACCACCAAGAATAAAATCAAGCCTAGTGTCCTTCCGTGAGACCTTTGGAGCATAAACTAACATGACGCTGACATAACTGGCCTTAAAACAGCTGACTAGGCAGTGTATTTGATCTGAGTTTATTTGGTTCATTTTTGCTGGAGTACCAAATCTCTACAATGGAACTGTAACTGAGCAGTTCAAGTGTGTGGTTTTGGACTGTGCCTTTGTACTGTGTTTGAAGTTGACCCACAACTGGCTGGCCTCTCTTTGTATAGAGTGCTGTCTGACACGTACTTGGAGAAGCGCCTGGCTGAGTTACCTGAGTTTAAGCCGGAGAAGGTGCTGCCCTCTCCGAACCTGAGTCTGACCACCTCCCCACGTGCCATACTGGTCAGCTACCGGAAAAAGAGGAGGAACTCCACAGGTAAATGTGTGTGTGTTTGTGTGTATGTATCTTTGGCTGTGTGAGTGTGCCTATGTGTGCGTGAATGTGCCATCCTTTGAGATATACGCAAACAAAGAAAGCAGCATCACGGCAGTGTGTGCAGGGCAGGATAAGGGGAAGCTCAATAACCTCGTTCCATATTTTGTAGCCTTGATACATGGTTAATGTTTTGAAAAGGGACATTGTGTGTCAGTTAAAGTGTGGCACTGTTGTTGTGTGTCAGTTAAAGTGTGGCACTGTTGTTGTGTGTCAGTTAAAGTGCGGCTCTGTTGTGGACTGTGCAAACAGACGCGTGGAGCTCGTTAGCAGATGCGGGCTCAGCGGGGGTGGATTTTGGAGCCTGATTGCTTATTTGGCCTGTTCATGGGAGATTCCTTTTGGGGAATGCATAGTTCTATTCCTAACAGCCTTCCTCTCACTCTTCTTCCTCCTACCTGTCCCTTTCGGCTGTTGTTCTCTCCTCCCTTCCCTTTGTCTCCGTCTCCGTCTCTTTGCTCTTTCTCGTCCTCTCTCACGTTCTCCGTGCCTCCCAGATCTGGATTCTGTCGATGACCCCAGCTCTCCGAGGAGAAAGAGCCGCCGCTTGTCAAGCTGCAGCTCGGAGCCCAACACTCCCAAGAGCGCTGCCAAGTGTGAGGGAGACATATTCACGTTCGACAGAACTGGTGGGTACAAACTCTCTCTCTCTCTCTCTCTCTCTCTCTCTCTCTCTCTCTCTCTCTCTCTCTCTCGTAGGCATGTGCACTCTCTCCTTCATTATGTATAAAGGATTCTTACCAACACTGGGACTCATTGTAAATGCTTGTTGTAAACGCTTGTTGTAAACAATATTAAGTTTAAGCACTTTGCAGGAGCAGCGCTGATGCCTTGCCTTGCACATTAGATTATTTTCCAAACAAAAAAAGCGTGTTTTATGAGTGAGTTAAGATGATAAGCCACAAACCCCCATAAATTCCTTTAATAATCATAACTTGGTCTGAGCACCAGTAAGAGTTTATAATGTGAAGTTCTTTGATATATTGCTATATCAAACTATATATTGATATAAGTAGGCTACTGTTCCTAATTTGCTCTGCTGTACTTCAAGCAATACCTGTTCACTAGTGGTCTAAGAAGGACTTTTCAACCAGTCTAATAGATACTCTAAGAACATTTATTTGGTTGGAGCTGTTGGTTTCTTACAGTCAGCTAAGTTGTTTTTTCAAGCTCTTGTCAGCTGGTGCCGGATGACGTCCAATAGGACGGATGTGAAATAGGAAACGACCTATGAAATGTGGCATTTCTACCAGATTAGCTGCCGTCACCAATGACACGCCTCTTGATGTTGTGCCGTTCCGCGTGAGAGGCAGGTAGGGTGCAGCAGGGCGTGTCTCAGAAACGGGCATGTTGCAGTCATCGGTCTGGCTAAGGTTTCTCCACCCCCTGTGGCCCATGGCGCCTGGCACTCATCCCCTCAGGGCCAAACACTCATACGCACATGCGCCGAAGACCTGATGTGTTTGTGTGCGCATGCATGTGTGTGTACAGCCCACATGTGAACGACACAGAACCAGCATGGACCGAACTGAAGCAGACGATAGCTGGCTGCCCTGACTTCAAGTCAAAGCACTTGACAACTTGTTAGTTTTGGCCCAAGTTATTTCTTATGAGACACACAAATATTCATTAAGCATAAGAGGCGGTTCCAGCAGGGGGTGGGATGGGTAGGGGGTGTGTCCAAAAATCTGGCCTGATGGGCTCTTCTCTGTCAGCCAGCTCCTTCGCTGATGTCTTTAATGGATATTTTGTTGTTTTAGCGTGTGAAGGTGGACGATGATGAGTTCAAGTTGTTTGTCAGCCTTGCCGTGCAGAGAAGCATCATGTCTCCTTTCTAGATCATCTCACGAGTATGCTGCGCATAAACAAAAGGCCTTCTGTGCTTCTCCAACCTTGCCTACTGGCATTATCATTCCAGCAAAAATATCAGCCAGTAATACTGAACCACCATGGAAACATTTTGAATGCATGATACATGACACTACACATCACACCTCCTTGGTATTTTGTCAAAGTAATCCTTGGCATATTGTAGGCTATTTTTGAAATTGTCAGTGAGTCATCCTAAGGATACGTCGCTCCTAGACTGATAGGTCAAAGTTCAGCCCATCCTTGGCAGCTCTCGTTCCTAATGGCTTTGTGTAAAAGCCCAGTGCCATTAGGCTTCCTGCCATGTGCTGTGTCTTTACTCGCTTCAGTTTAAGATGCCTTGCAAGGGTGAGCTGCCAAGAGTTCGGTTAACATCTGCAACACTCAATGAGAGACGAAGGAGTAGCGCCCGACACCTGCTCCTTCTGCATCAGACACGAGACCTGCGCAAATGTGCTTTTTTACCAACCTCCCCATGTGTTCCCGTTTGTCCTCTGAGCAGGAGAGACGGAAGACATCCTGTCGGAGCTGGACCGTGCGCCCTACTCGTCTTTACGCCGCACGCTGGACCAGCGCCGGGCCCTTGTAATGCAGCTGTTCCAGGAGCACGGGTCCTTCTTCCCTTCAGGTGAGTGCAGAAAACAGGCCAGGATAAGCAGCAGAAGTAGAACCTGGACCCAGTAGTGAAGTGAAGGAATTTACCCAAAAAGTGCTAAGCATTCCAAATAATTCCCACTAGGATTCATAGATGTTCAGCAATGTTCACTGAGCAATGAGGTTAGGTTAGTTTGATCTTTTCACCAACAGACCTCCAGAAGTATTTGTTGGAGGTGCACAATGTATCTTAGGATGATACAATATTTGCCAATAGTTTTTGTAGCTATTGGTCCGATACTGAAATTTCATCTGACTATTAAAACTGATAATTATCATCTATCCAACAGATTAAACTTATTGATTTAAACTCATTTAAATTTAGGCCTTGTTATGTATTGCTTGTTTTTTTTAAAGCTAATAAACAGAAATGGTTAGTTTTGTTTTGTAGATTGCAACCTGTGTTTACTCATCAGGCAAAGTGTCTGATGTTGGTGATGGTGTAGTTGTAAAATGGTGTAGTTGTACAGTGGTGTAGGTTCTTTGGGGCTTTCCAGCCACAGGCTCTGTCATACACGTACAAGACATGTTGTTCTCCTGGAACAACGTATTTTTACCATAACTGTGATGTCTAATTTACCTGTGACTGGGCTATGTAAAATTATTTAATGATTTTCAGAGTTTAACATACCTTACACCAATTGCACTTCATATATAAATTATAGTTTGAACTTTATTAGCATTATCAAGGTGCTAATGAGCAGTTGTCGTATTGGCCTGTGAAATTCAGGATTGGACCGGAGTTACGACCGACTTTTTTTAAATTTGAGGAGCAGTGGCAGCACAGTGGAGTGTTGTGTACGATAAGCTAAGGCAGCGCAGACTCCATCGCAGCCCATCTCGGCAACGTGATCGCTCTTTGTCACGTTCTACGCACGCACAAGAACATTGTTAGTTTTTTTCCATACTGTATATATGATCACAGCCTATGTAAATCTAGGGTCACGCTTAAAGACGAAAACTGCTTTACGACGGATTTTTCAGTCTCTAATCTCTTCGTTAAGTGGGACGATATATATGTACACACACACACACACACACACACACACACACACACACACACACACACACACACATACACATATATATAATATATAATATATATTATATATTATATACTCTCCTCTATGGTTAATATGCTAACACTGTCTACCTACATCTTGCCCTGCATGTCAGCCCAGGCCACAGCTGCCTTCCAGGCCCGCTACTCAGACACCTTCCCCACCAAGGTGTGTTTGCAGCTGAAGATACGTGAAGTGAGGCAGAAGATCATGCAGACGGCAACACCCGGCAGTTTGGATGCTGGTGGGGGAGGGGCAACCAGCGGATCAGACTCCACCTCTGCCCCCGGACCCTCCAATCCCATGGCCAGAGAAGAAGGCGGGGCTGAGTCAGAAGACAAGGGCCGAGGGCGGGACGGTCCAAAGGGCGGCTCGGGTGACTCCCAGGAGCAGAGATGAAGAAAGACAGAGAAGTCAGAGCAAATGGGGACAGAACGTAGGAAAGGGTAGTGAATGAGTATAACCAACTTCACTGACATTACACAGCACTTAAGTGGATTTTGTTCCATTTCTAACCAACCGTGTGGATTTCCGTTCTGTTTTGGTTCACTTTGTTATTTTCCTGTTATTGGACAAAATATTTCTGAGGCAGTTCCACACACCCACCAAAACACGTGTATTTTATGCAAGTATACACAACGATAACCTTCACACACTCTCACCACTGGCACAAGAACCTTTTCCGTACAGCATCTGGTGGCAGTCGTTTGTGTGTGTTGGGCAGTGTTGGGTTCACCCACAGTATGACTTCACTTCCTGTCTTGAGTTTCAGAGCCCTTCAATGCTGCACCTCAGGCAGCACTAGACTGGCCTGTCTGCACAATGTTTCCTCAGCAGGTAGAAATGAGACTGTTCTAGAAGAAATGGCCGAATGACTTGCGCTTGCACTTTGATTAGAGAGAGACTGAGACAGAAAGCAATAGGCAGAGAGGAGGAGGGCCTTCGAAGGAATGGCACACATGTATTTTTGGGGTGGGGTGGGGGGTGGGGGGATTGTTAGGCTGTTTCTGATCTTGGATGCAGGCTCATAACCAAACTCCTACACAAGCAACAGACCCCAGGACATACAGCCCAGCAGAAAACCAGAAGCTAGACCAGCCGACCAAACTGCGCAAACAACACCAGAAACAACGACAACAACAACACAGCACATTCAGACTGAGAAAGCAGTGCTCTTCTGCTCAAATGGAACATCCCCACAGAGAAAATGGCGGGGGGGAAAAAAAACGAGATGCTATACTCTATGAATCAACTCGTAGTTATGCTTTGTTGTTTGTAGCCGTTGTGTGGTACCGGTGGAAACGACTGATATATATTTTTCCATAATAGCTTGCTCCTCTCTTCTTGCTCTGGTGACATTTCCAGCATGGACTAATTGAGCTCTCTGAGTTTTGGGGTGAAAACAGAAAAAAGGAAGAAAAAAACGACTCTGTTCTGGCCTCTTAGCTGACGCTCCTGTCCTCAGGCCTTTATCGTAGGCCCTCACACCCCTCCACCTCCTCCACCCCCTCGCACCACTTTGCATTCTTTCTTTTCATTTTTGGTTTTTTTTTTTTGTTGTTGTTTGTTTTTTTGGAAATGTTTCAATCAGGTGTTTGCACAATACGTGGTCCTGGACCATGAGTAAAATCAGGAAAGTATTTGCTTTTAGAGTTATTTAAAAACTAACAGTTTTGTTCTATTTTGTTCGATTCCCTCCCTTTCAATTCTTAAGCTTAGCTTTTTTTTTTTTTTTTGCCCTTCCCCTCAAACTTTTACCTGAAGTGTTGATAGAAAGCGCCTGTAAAGCCCTGGTCCAGAGTCAGAATAAGCTTTGAAGTCTTTGGTGAATTTGAATCAGGATAATGCAAGGGAAAGCTGACCTGAGACCAGTGCAAATGTGGCATTTCTCAGGATTGCCTCTTCCTTCTTCTGCCACTTTACTTCGTTCACTGGTGCAATAGGACAGTATGGATGGGAAGTTTCTTTGGTTTAGATGAGTGACCGGTTTGTGCCACTGTACAGGCTGACAAAGCTGTCACAATATGATATATATATTGAAAAAGAGTTAAAATAAGAATTATATTAACATTCATAAATGGGTGTTGAAGAAGTAATCCAGACAGAACAAACCACAAGCTAAAATCTAAAAAACAAACAAAAAATTAACCTAGCACTTTTTTTGCGTCTTGTTTTGCTGAGAGAAGGAGTTATGACTATATCGATACTTCTCAGTCTTCACTTGAATGTGTGACAATATAAATATACATATATATTTCTATATGTCCGTAATATACAGGTGTTTTGTGTGTGCGTGTGTGTGTGTGTGGGTGTGTGTGTGTGTGTGTGTGTGTGCGCATGCGTGTATGTGTGTGAGCGTATATGCTGATACCTAATATGCACCTTGGCAGATCAGACTTGCCCTCATGCAAATGCCATCCATATTTTTCATAACCCAGGGCACTATACTAGAAGACTGTTATCATATGCCTCTAAGCCGGGTATTATTGTAGTGATAAGGGGATTCTCAAGCAAACCGTATAACATGGTGTAAACTTGACCTTTGGCACTTCACTCATTCATTTTCCATTCCCTAGCAACTGAGAAACGCTTACACACACACACACATGCATACTTGCACATGTATGTGTGCACACCTTCTGATTGTGTATCCAATAAATTGTCCTTACTTTGGACTGGAGAAGAGGTTTTAGAATGAGAAAGATGAGTGGAAGCTCATGAGCAGGCATGTTGACCATGTGCAATATTTCTAAACAAAAGAATATTGAAAATATTAAAGACCTAACACAACATGTTTCTTGGCTAGTTGTTTTTGTTCCCACCAAGCCTTGGTTTGAGGGTCAGCAATAAACAGGTCTGCATTGGATCCAGTGCAAGAATTCTATAAAAACAACCAAAAACAGGATTTTAACTAATTAAAAAACGAATTAAACTAATTAAAATGAAAAGAAAAATTAAAACCCTTTTTTAAATATTCACGGTTCTACAAGGCCTTATGCCTTTATCCTTCAATGGTCTATAGCCTAGCGTATAGACCATAGCTTAGCTTATGATCTACCATAGCTTATGAACATTAGACACCAAGAGTATCCGCTTGCTTATTCCTGAGCTGTCTTGAAAGAGGTCAGAAGTAAGAGCCCCATTATGCACTGCAGAAAGAGGAAGCAGTGCATAACACTCCCCCCCCCCCCCCCCCCACACACACACACACACACACACACACACACACATTCTTAAATGGTTTCCTCCCACTTATTGATTTAAGGTGCTTTCATGGCACTTTATAGCGATGTTATCTCTGAGACACTGAGGACTAAATGTAAAGCTGGCACGGTCTAAGTTAAATAGTCATTGGTGTTATTAAAGCATATTTTAATTTGATAACAATATGATTCTGTAGGTGGGATACTGTTATTCATAGCAGCCACCAAAGGCAGATTCACCAAAACTCTCTGGAGGAGAGAAGAAGAAATAAAGTGTGTTAATGTCAACAACCCAAAGGTACTGAAGCTACTTACCCAGAAACGAATGGCTGTCAGACATGGAATGATGTCATTTGATTATGTGGTCACAAATGTACATTTTGAGATGATTCTAGGTTTGCTGGGATATTATATGTGTTCATATGTATATGCTGTAATGAACGCATTAAATCCCACCACTTTTTATATGATTTACTTCAAGGTGTTTTGTAACAGATGCAAGATGACTTGAATATGAAAATGTACTGTTATGCAAAGTGGGAAGCTGGTAATTCAGAAATCTATTGTAGTTACACAGACGTAATTTCAGACGTAAGTTTATCAGTGTCTAATAACACGTTGCTACTAACACGTTGAGCATAGCACAGTAACGTATTTTAACCAGCATAAATTTATAGGTTTTAAGTCCAACTCAGTAAAAAAAACAGTTCCCAGAATTCTATGAGCTAATCAAAGCAATGTGGCTACTGATCATCGACATATAATGGCTTATATTAGGATAAATTACAGCACAAAAAACAATATGCATATGCAGAGAAAACAAATTACTCTGGTTTCTCAGAATAAAATGCTAGCGTCACACAAAATAAAACATAATATTTTTGGAAACAGAATACGCTTCGAGAGTGCTTTAAACCAGTAGGTGGGTGAGCTTTCTGATAACTGAGAGAGGAGCGCCATCTCTGGTTGTAATGGTGAGTGCCTTCTTGAACCCTCGTAGTTGTTTTGAACCTTGAATAGCATCAAATCGTCATAGAGTGCAGTCAATTCGAACTTCATTTCCCAGGTGGCATTGTGATTTGACAGTAGAAGTGAGCGAAAAAGCCGTGGTGGAGGGTGGCAAATTCTTGAATGATTTTCTTTTTAGCTCAACATTTAAATAACAGTAGTCATAGTCTTGTCTTTATCGGAGAAACTGCTGATCCTTAATCTCCTGCCCCGCCACGCTTTTAACAGATATGAGCGGCAGCGGGCGGCCCAGGACAAGCTCGTTTGCTGACCCTCAAGGGGTTCCCGGCGCCGCTTCATCATCCGCTAGATCAGCCGCTGTCGTGGGGAGTAATACAGGAAAATCCGGGGTCTCTCAGGCCTCGGGAGGCAGCTCATCTAATCTGAAGTTGGCCAGTGAGTATTCAGATATTTTCTGGCGTTAGTTATTAAGTTCAGAGGCGTGTTAAAATATAACAGATCTTGAATGTGGACTATTATAACTTCACTTTCTGACGTACCAGGTAGCAATACCGTTCTAGTTACATAGGTAACTAGCTCTCTGGCTAGTTAGCTAGCTAGCTAACTTGATTTAGCTTTAAGCTAAATATATTACGACCTTATGTCACCACACTAATTCTTTGGTAACTAGCTAGATAGGTATTAAGCGAAATTGAAATCATCCGTTGTTTAAGTATAAACTAAACTCTGTTAGCTGGCATAGCTAGCTAACGTTAACTAACTATGAAAGCGTCGTTAGCTTAGCTATGAAAGCTTAGCTAACTTAGCTAGCTAGCTAAGTGTTAAGATTTCATTGTTGCCCATCTATAGGTCGCTGGCAAGCTTCATATCTAACTACATGATGTTGAGCTGCGCTCTGAGTCCCCGTCAGAAACATCGATTCAGCGTACAGTAGCATTTTAGCTGGGTTGGCTACCTATACGAGTATCTTGAAATGAGCTAGAATGCCCATCGTTTTAAACATAGCTAACTAGCTAACAGCTAACCTAATTAGCCAGCTACTACCAAAAAGCTATTATTTTCAAATGAAATACTTCCGATCAAGGTAACCAACGTAATCTTTTAAAAAATAGTCTACTCTGTTTGGTACATGGTATCTCTAACATTATTTATGTTATACACTTTATTTGATTTAACTCGCTAACTTACTGGTTGGCATGTTACTAGCTTGACAAACCTTTATTATTGCAGATTTATATTTACTGATTGTAAATGTACACGAACATTAAACCGAACATTAAACTGCCTGCCTTATTGACATGTCAGAGTTAGTTTAATGTGTAAGCTGTCGTCTGTTACAGGGGCTGTAAAGACCTGGCTGAACAAAATTGTGTGTCTACACTCTTGTTAATTGGATTGTCTTGAAACTTTTCAGAAAATTGCTGGTTCTTTTTGCCATGAGATTAGCTCCAGAGAAAGGATTTGTCAGTTAAGGAGTGGCCCCTGGATCTAACATAACCCCCCACCCTCATTTCTGTCTCTCTGTCTTTAAAGGAGTTGGTGGGGAGGTGACAACAGTAGTTGCCACCCCTGGTCAGGGGCCAGACCGTCCGCAGGAAGTGTCCTACACAGACATCAAGGTGATCGGCAATGGGTCCTTTGGTGTGGTATATCAAGCTCGCCTCATTGACAGCCAGGAGTTGGTGGCGATCAAGAAGGTTCTTCAGGACAAACGGTTTAAGGTGTGTCAAGTTTAACACCCCCCCCCCCCCCCCCCCCCACAGCTCTCTGTGATTCTCCAGAAATGGAGACTAATCCTTGTGTAAAATAAATCCATCACTCACTCGCCTGTCCTTGTAGAACCGAGAGCTCCAGATCATGAGGAAGCTCGACCACTGCAACATTGTGAGACTACGGTATTTCTTCTACTCCAGTGGTGAGAAGGTAAGACTGAAAGCCAGGTCTTCCTAAGAAATAAATAATTGGCTGTATAAAAAACTGTATAACAGATGTACTTGCAAAAGAGTGAATGATTTTACCTAAACATGATGTATGTAGCTGGTACATATAGAACTGGGGGGGGGGGGGGGGGGGGGGGTTGGCTTGCTTGCTGGAGGTGCAGTTATAAGTCTGCCACTTGTGTTTGCAAGTTATTTTGTTTCGAGTCATCATGTTCTCTAATGTTTCAAAGTGATGCACAAACATCCAGATTCATACTTTGTGCTTTAGATCTGATATTGATATATAGACTGAAACTATCCTGCTTCCTTGTTACATTGCAGTGTAACTGGCTTTATACCTGCTCTCCAGGTTCAGGGCCTTCACAATGATAGATAATTCATGGTTCTTATAATATTAAATAATATGGTAATCTAAACTATCCAGTTGGAATTTCTCTAGGTTTGAAAGTTGTGGGTAAGAATGGGCATTGGGCATGCATGATTCATTCTGTGTGTAATTACTGTAATGAGACATTTGGTTATAGAGGTTAATAAAAAAACCTCATCTGCATGTCGACTTTGAGCACACCAATCAAGCTCTAGGGATTATGATGTGGCTTTAAAAGGATGTTGCTCTATATGCTTAGAGAAGCATAATGGCACATTGGACAGGTGTGTATATTTAGCTGGATTTGTGTGGTGTTGTAAGTCCACTGCTGCCTGTAACCTCTCCTCTAACATATTTTATTGTGTGTTGGCATCTGTAGGGATGTTTGTTCTTGACATGATCTAGATTAGGACTGATGTTGGATCAGCTCTCTCTCTGTATAACTGTATTCTTTAGCAACTTATGCCAGCGTTCATTTATGAATGTTTTTCTGAAAGTTTGTCTTTGTGCTTTGCTTTGAGTAGTATAATTGTGCTTGGTTAATTGGTAGATATGTTCTCTCCAGAAAGATGAGGTGTATCTGAACCTGGTGCTGGATTTTGTGCCAGAGACTGTATACAGGGTGGCTCGGCATTTCAACAAAGCCAAGACAATTATCCCAATCATTTATGTAAAGGTAAGTGAGGTTACAGTAATTTACAGTACTGACTATATAACCTACTGTATTTGATCCGTGAATAAGACTCACTTCAGCATGTCCCGCTTAGAGTATTAAATGTGTAGTAAAACTAAGGGAGTATGGCTTTATACTTACTTAATAAAATCTCTCTCTCTTTCTCTCTTTCTCTCTTTCTCTCTCTCTCTCTCTCTCTCTCTCTCAGGTGTATATGTACCAGCTGTTCCGCAGTCTGGCATATATTCATTCCCAGGGTGTGTGTCATAGAGACATTAAACCTCAGAACCTGCTGGTGGACCCAGACACAGCAGTTCTCAAGCTTTGTGACTTTGGCAGGTGGGTACAGGGTTGTTGAACAGTAGGTATACATAAAAGGCTTAAGAGGATTTTTAATTTCTAGGTGACACGTGTTTTTATGATTGATTTCTTTGTGGTGCAACTGATTAAATCTGATTCAGCAATCTGATTGGTCCTCCAGCTTTTAAACACAGTACACCAGTCGGTCTATGGGGGTGTCTCGTTTAAAAAACCATTAACATGAGAATTCTTAGCACTGGGCTTCACCTTCACAGTCTGTGAAACTCATGGGCTGCATTTAGGCTTGGGCCTGCCTTAAACTCACATGTGATTGGCTTAGCAAGGGGAGAAGTTTAAAGATGAGAACACTCTTTATTGCTCACCATCAAATAATTAGGCTAGCTCTGACTACATCACTTATCCATTTAGCTACCAACCTAGTTGCTGGGTTCTTGCTGAATATATTTTGCATGTACATTAGCTACATAAATGGACAATAAGCAGTTTTAACGTACTGTCATGGCATGTTTTAAAAACTTTTATGTGCAAGATAATCCTATCTGTGGGCGATGGGTTTCTTCAAATTCAGAAGCCACTGGCTAGCAGTACATTGCAGCATAATAAAGATCCAGAAGGCTACAGGAGGTTTGCCTTTACAGTTCTGTCATACCGATGTCATGCAGATCATGGCTTTGTCCCAATGCTACGTCCCACAAATGGGCCAGCACTTAAAACTTTTGGCTGACAGATGCAGCCTAGGTAGAACAAAGTCCTTTGAATTAATTGCTTCTTTCTACTGATGATTTTTTTTTACAGTGTGGCCATAATGCCAAGTGCAACACTGTGCAGTCGGTCTTACTGTACTGAAGCATCACACTATCACACAGATCAGAACATTTGAACTCAAAACACCCAGGCTAGCATCAGGATTTCAGTCTCTGTCAGGATTGATGGGCATCTTGATGGAAACAACCTTTCAATTCCAACAGTTTGAATTCTTGCTCTACAAAATACTGTTGTGGGGCAAATGCCACTCAAGCTGCCCACTTCCATTTAAAGCATCGAGTATGACAGGTCGTCTGGTTGCTGTATAGTATCGACCTTCCTCCTTCAGACTGAATCAAATCGAAAGGATTTAGCAAGAGAGTGCTCTATCAGCTTTTATTTCATACTCCTAGCTTTTATACGGATTGCTGAGTGCTCGTCCCCCATGGGGTGGGGGGGTTTCATCTGTCATGCTGTTAGCAGGTTCGGTGGGATATTTCCCCGTGTGTGTGTGTGTGTGTGTGTGTGTGTGTGTGTGTGTGTGTGAGTCCAGTAACTCCCCTTCTGCTGTGCTGCTGTGTCGATGATAAAGTGCTGGTGCACTGCATTAGCAGGGGCAGCGGTCACGCTCAGGTATTCTGCTCTGGCCGTAGTCATTAGCTCTTTGGCATGTCTCCTTCACATGCTTGGGGACAGAGGTGTACATTTTTGCTATTCAATATTCTGACATTAAGGTTCAGTAATGGTCTTTAGTAATAATAAAAATAAGAAGTGAAATTGTACACAAGGTAAGATGTAAAATATCTTGTGACAATAGGATAATAATCTAAATCTAAGCACTTCTGAATGCAAGGTTTTCAAACTGCTTCAGAGAAGAATATAATAGGAAAAAATGAAATGGGATCAATTAGGCTAAAATAATAGATAAAATATTGGCCACCGTGGCCTACAGTTTTCTTCTGGACTCCATAATTCCACATAGGGCCACATAACTGGAAAAAGCTGGATTTCACCTCCCCTAACATAGCAGGTGTGAATAATGTCTTCCATTTAGTACATCTGAGGGGTTTTGTGGACATACCTACCAATCAGTCCATTGAGGTACACTGAACCAAGGCCATGACAAAATAAGAATATAGTAGAATTTGAATTAAGGGTACTTAAAAATTTATTCTGAAACATGCTGATAGTGAGTGCAGCTGTCTGAGAGAAGTTTAAATGTGCTCCCTCATTCACATCTATGCTAAAATATTTGCCACAACATTTTGAACTCTCTAAGTTAGAGATGGAGTTCTTTGACAGGAAAATGTAAAAAGCTTTACAATACTCCCGACATGTTGTTGACATAAAAGCAATGTTGTTTTTTTCGCTTTTTGCTCTTGAGAGAACGTCACGGACCTTGGATGTATTTCTCAGGCGATATATGGTTTTGCAAACGTTTCTATGGTTCTTAAAGTTAAGGTCTCTGTCGAAAGGTCGCTTTATTGTGCTAAGACATGAAATGTTGTTTTTCACAACAGTGTAGTGGATAAATTGGACTGCCATACAGCTGGGTATTAGATTTAGACTTGGTGTTTGTGACTGATCAAATAAAATATTATCTTGAATATGTGCTTATTCATGAAGACTATATATTTTTTCATGTGTATAGCATTCCCTTTAGTAATAATGTGTGATAAAGCCATGGTGGGTAGGTGTTATTCTTCCACCTGGGTTTGTTTTAAACCCCGTGAGTAAGCAGTGCCCTTGAAACCAAGAGTGACATCGTTCTCTAAGAAGGCCCGATCTAAGACATTTGTGCAAAGTACCTTGCTGTGTGCCCTGAAGCCACTTCTCTCCCACTCTCCCGCAGTGCAAAGCAGTTGGTTAGGGGTGAGCCCAACGTCTCCTACATCTGCTCGCGCTACTACCGCGCCCCTGAGCTCATCTTCGGGGCGACAGACTACACCTCCAGCATAGACATCTGGTCAGCAGGCTGCGTGCTGGCAGAGCTGCTGCTGGGCCAGCCCATTTTCCCCGGGGACAGCGGTGTGGACCAGCTAGTGGAAATCATCAAGGTATGCCTACTGGCTTTCTGACGGACCAAATTTTTTCTCCTTCTCAGGACAAATTTAGATTATATATCAACAGATTTCCATTACCTCCCCATCACCATGCAAGTTTTCAGGCTCTGTGGTCTCTAACCCTTGCATACATGCAGATAGTAAATGTGAAAAAACATTGATTTATAATAATGTAATATCTCTATTAGAGATCAGTGGTTAAGAGGAACTTGATTTTTAGTGAAAAATTGAGTGACTCGACCTACTTCATTCTCATAAGAGTTTCATTATAGATCAATCCAATAATTTAAAATGCTTTTAGTGGAATTTAAGCATATGGAGAAAGATGGAGTTAAGGTTTTGGAGTACAGTCATGCAACATGACCAGTGTTTACCTTAGGGCTTGGGTCTTTACTGGTACAGTTCAAGCCAGCAGTGTTTGGTAGAATACTGAATGTGAGAGACCTTTTGCTGTTGTTGAAGCAGCTTCTGGATCTGTCATAAATATGGAAGGGAAGGGTCACTCATGTCAAACTTCGGAATCAGGGGGTTTAACACACAAGGGAATTTAATAACTTGAAATTCAGAATGAGATGGTTGTCTTTGCATATACAGTGGAGAAAATAAGTATTTCATGCATGCTGATCAATGCAAGTTTTCCCACCTACAATGAAAGAGGAGTTTTGTAATTTATCGTAGGAACACTTCAACTGTGAGAGACAGCATCTAAAAAAAAATCCATACAATCACATTGTATGATTTTTAAATAAGTAATTTGCGTTTTATTTTATGAAAAGTAATGATACTATAGAAAAACAAAGCTTAATTTTTGGTACAGAAACCTTTGTTTGCAAGTACAGAGATCAGATGTTTCCTGTAGTTCTTGACCAAGTTTGCACATACTGCAGCAGGGATTTTGGCCCACTGCTCTGTACAGATCTTCTCCACATCTGCTAGGTTTCAGGGCTGTTGCTGGGCAACATTGAGGTTCAGCTCCTTCCAAAGATGAGGTGTATCTTTTGGGTTCATGTCTGGAGGCTGGCTAGGCCATTCCAGGACCTTCAAATGCTTTTTAAGGAGCCACTCCTTAGTTGCCCTGGCTGTGTTTGGAGTCATGCTGGAAGACCCAGCCACGACCCTTGTTCAGTGCACTTACTGAGTTGTTGGACAAAATCTCGTGATGCATGACCCCATCCATCTTCCCTTTAATACAGTGCTGTTGTCATGTCCCCTTTTTGCAGAAAAGCCCCTACCCCAAAATATGATGCATCCACCCCCATGTTTCACGTTTGGCATGGTGTTCTTGGGGTTGTACTCATCCTTCTTCCTCCCAAGATAGCGAGTGGAGCTGATTCCAAAAAGCTCAATTTTGGTCTCATCTGACCACATGGCCTTCTTCCACGCCTCCGCTGGAACATCCAGATGGTCATTGGAGAACTTCAAACGGGCATGGATATATGCTGTCATGAGCAGGGGGACATTCCGTGCCCTGTAGGATTTTAATTTATGACTGCATAGTGTGTTACTAATGGTAATCTTTGAGACCGTTGTCCCCGCTCTCTTCAGGTCATTGACCAGGTCCATCTGTGTATTTCTGAGCTGATGCCTGACCTTTCCCAGAATCATCCTTACCCCACGAGGCGAGATATTGCATGGAGCCCCAGACTGGGGAAGATTGACAGGCATCTTGTGTTTCTTTCATTTTCTAATAATTGCACCAGTGGTTCCCAAACTTTTTCTGCCGTGCCCCCCTTTAGTAGATGAGAATATTTTTGCGCCCCCACTACTGAATCGACTTAAAGCATTTTTTTTTTAACACAGACATACTGAATTACAAGTTTATTGAAAACTCTGCACCAGTATAGCACACTTAAACACACATAAAAACATGTAAAAACAACACAACTTGCATTTGTTCAGTCAGTGCAATTATGAATATAACATTGAATGTAAAATAAATAATACCAAAGAACCTGAAACTTACAAAAACTATAGGTTCACAACTTTGGTCAAACATGAAAAAAATAAACTGCAAGAAACCTTTTAAATGGTTCAAGAATTCTAAATATAATTTTAAATAAATAAGGAGATGAAATAAGAGAAACAGCAATACATATGCGGCTAGTTTGCAAGCGCAGACATCACGCAGAGCACAAAGCATGTAACGGCCAGAAATATGTGTACTGTCTCTTTTAAGGGAGCGAGTTGAGCGTGCGTATGGAATATTTTTTTTTAGCTTTCTGCCGTAGACCGAGTCAGTCCACTGCTCTTTATTTTATTTCTGTAAGTAACGCATTAAATGAGCTTTGGACAACTCACCAGTTCATGTATGAACAGTGAAGTATTGCTGGAGCCCAGGTTTATTTTGGTCAACCAGCAAATAAACGGACTAAGTGCAATACCACCAGCGCGAGTATTAAGGTTGAACTAATTCCGAAAAGCAAGCAATACAAGCATAGAATTAGACTGAATAGATCTGTTTTTATGGATCGGTCACATTGTCACATTGTCAGTTTGTTAATAACAAATAAGGTATTTAGACATAAAGTAGACAGGGCTGTCAATAGTTGTATTGTACTGAAAAGTCCCAAATTTCTTGCCTTTAATTAAATAACAATATTTAAACAAATAAATAATAACAGTGGTCGAATACTGGGGAGACAGTACCATCTCTTTTAATGTGATAAAAAGGTAATAATTTCGACCATATTTGTATAAATATGTAACTTAATTAAGCTGAAAGTGCTGGAAAATATTACATAGTAAAAGTGCTAGAATTCCACCTTGTAAAGGTGTATGAACCCTGCAAACATAGCACTGAAGAGCAGAACGCGCAAAGTTACAAAAATCGAGAGGTGCACGAGCTTGCGACGCCACCGCGATTGCGTCCCTCGCGGACCATCGAGCCAGTCGTGGCATGTCAAGTATAAGCATCTTTATGGGTGGTGCAGGAGATTGCTCTTGTTACCACCAGCCGCAACAACTTTTGCTCGACAGCATTTGCAGTGACTGACTGTTTGGTCTACATCCAACCTTTAAAACCCTATGTACTTCCTGACAACAGACTCCTTTCTTTGGCAAGAGCTCCTTTGGGGCATCATCTTTTACTTCAAGGTTTGGTAGAATTTCTGGTTCAGAATGTCTCTCATTTTCAGCAAGCTAGATTTGTGCTCTATTGCATCAAGCATCCCATGAGAAACAATTAACGACCATGCTGCGTTCCCAACAAGTTTAGGCAATTTAAACCGGTGTGGCCGGTATATGAAAAATTCTTATTATAACAAATAAACACCGGTTTTCAGTGCAAACCGGTATACCACCCAGCACTAGTAGTAGTACAGTAAAACATTGATTTACAATTGATTTACTCATTGTCCCAGATAAGTTTTTTTAGATCTGATTGGGCCCTGTGTTCGATTTATTTATTTTATTGCTTCATGTTGAAAAACATGAGTGAGGTGTGTGTGTGTGTGTGTGTCATCGTATGATGATCGTACAGATTTTTTGCTGTTTAAAGTTCTGTACAAATGAATGACATTTGAAATAATATCTATGGACAATTTTAATAAACAGTTCTACTGTTTATTACCATTTGTCTCCTTGCTCATTTTGTCGTGTGTGGCACTTGAGCATATGCAGTAACCCCATGTCAAATAGACAAATACCTAATTGAATACATGTTTACAACAGGTGTGGCAGCTGTCAGATTTTAAATGAACAAAATACACTATATTGCCAAAAAGTATTCGCTCACCTTCCTTGACTCACATATTAGCTTAAGTGAAATCCCATTCCTAATCCATAGGGTTCAATATGACGTTGGTCCTCCCTTATGCAGCTAGAACAGGTTCAACACTCTGAATGTTAACAGCTTCTGGGAAGGCTGTTAACAAGGTCTAGTGTGTTTATGGGGATTTTTGACCATTCTTCCAGAAGCACATTTGTGAGGTCACATACTGATGTTGGAAGAGGAGGCCTGGCTCTCAATCTCTGTTCTCATTCTCATTCATCCCAAAGGTCTTCTATCTGGTTGAGGTCAGGACTCTGTGCATCAGTGCACAAAGCAAGGTCCATAAAGACATGGATGGCAGAGTCTGGTATGGATGAACCATAGTCATGTTGGAAGAGGAAGGGGCCAGCTCCAAACTGTTCCCACAATGTTGGGAGCATGGAATTGTCCAAAATGTCTTGGTATGATGAAGCATTTAGAGTTCCTTTCACTGGAACTAAGGGGCCAAGCTCAGCTCCTGAAAAACAACCCACACCATAATCCCCCCCTCCACCAAACTTTACACTTGGCACAATGCAGTCAGACAAGTACTGTTCTCCTGGCAACGGCCAAACCCAGACTCATCCATCAGATTTCCAGATGGAGCAGTGTGATTCGTCACTCCAGAAAATGTGCCTTCATTGCTGTAGAGTCCAGTGGTGGCGTGCTTTACACCACAGCATCCGACGCTTTGCATTGCACTTGGTGATGTATGACTTGGATGCAGCTGCTCGACCATGGAAACCCATTCCATGAAGCTCTCTGTGCACTGTTCTTGAGCTAATCTGAAGGCCACATGAAGTTTGGATGTCTGTAGTGATTGACTCTGCAGAAAGTTGGTGACCTCTTCACACTATGCACTTCAGCATCCGCTGCCCCTGCTCCATCAGTTTACGTGGCCGACCACTTTGTAGCTGAGTTGCTGTCCTTCCCAAACACTTCCATTTTCTTATAATACAGCTGACAGTTGACTGTGGAATATTTAGGAGCGAGGAAATTTAACGACTGGATTTGTTGCACAGGTGGCATCATATCACAGTTCCACGCTGGAATTCACTGAGCTCCTGAGAGCGACCCATTCTTTTTTTGTAAAACAGTCTGCATGCCTTGGTGCTTAATTTTATACACCTGTGGCCATGGAAGTGATTGGACCTGATTCTGATCATTTGGATTGGTGTGTGAATACTTTTGGCAATATGGTGTACATTGGTTGGATTACTAAGCTACTTGGTTAATGTGTTATCGTGTGCAACAGGTGAATAGAATCTGCAGACACACGACATGGTGCAAGACTATGCTGATGTTATTAGTCCTATAACTGTTATTGGTGCAAAATAATCTTATCCAAAGTAGGCGTTAGGCTAGCCTGCGTTCAGTCTGACATTAATTGGTGTACAATACTACTAGGACATTACTTTTTCACTCTACAACAATATTCTAAAATGAAGTGCACAGCCATATTTTCAAATGCAAAAGTAATAGGACATTCCAATAGGAATGTCACTCAACTCATTCATTGCACTTTAGTAGCTAAACTGAGAAATCCTGCTTTGTGGAATCTAACACCCCCCCGCCCAACATTGAAATGCATGGTTCCATTCCTCGTACTTAGCTGAGTTCGTAAGGAAGACACGTGTGTCTGAATGCAGGATGCGTTATTCAGCACAAATTGAGTGCAGAGCCAAGCCTGCTTGTGCACAGTGTTTACTGAAGTCTGGATATCACGATGAGTGTTTTCCAATGTCCATTTCTCCATCACAAAGGAGGCTAATTGACTGAAGACTTCAAAGAGTGCAGCTATTCACTGAACGTTAGACAACATACAAATAATGCCGTCATATTGTAGCTGCACTGGAAAATCCATACAGAAGGACTGAGTAAATAGGGTTGTGTCTCAAAAATATGCAAATTCAAATGTACACTGAATTAATTCTTAATGGCCGTTCAGCTAGCTCTGAGCAAAAAGAATGATGATAATTTGCCAGCTCCACTGCATCACTGATATGTTTTTACAGGAGGAACCAACACAAACCTTTAGTTTACAAGCTATTAGCAAGTTTGATGGATGAAGCGTGACTTTTTCCCCCCAAACACTTCAGACTAGGTCCTTTTAAAAATTTCTGCTAACTTTGTTGCTAACTTTGGTTGATGTTGGACAGTATTTAATGCGGGTTTTTCAAAGTTAGCAACATTTACCAGCAAACTGCAGTCATCAACCACCAACCATACTGACCGTTGGGTGATTTTCTGTGATTTTACAATGAAACCATTAATTTCAGCATATATCAATACATGCTTATGCACTCACTTCTAAACTATGACAAGTATAGCATTATGGGTAATTATTAACCTTACTATTGCTGTTTTTGTGTATGAGTATTTGGAAACAGTGTTCAAAGCCTCCATAATAGTATTTGGCCAGTCTTTAAAAATCTCCCATAAACAGAGGCCAAACTCTTTTGGTTTTAGGTTTTCTAGTTAGTTACCCGATACAGAATTGTTGTCCAGTGATTGTCATGGTAAACTGGCAGAAGCTAGCCAGATCCAAGCTGTGCTTTTGCTGCCTGTAATCCAACAGCATAACGGCTCTCTGTTTCTTTTCAGGTGCTAGGCACCCCAACAAGGGAACAAATTCGAGAAATGAATCCCAACTACACAGAGTTTAAATTCCCACAGATCAAAGCGCACCCTTGGACAAAGGTAAAACGCATGGAATATTGAAGCCCTGTTTTTAGAGGGAACAAGGGGCCCTCGTCCTCACTCACCTCTCCCCACGTCTCCTCAGGTGTTCAAGCCGCGGACCCCCCCTGAGGCAATAGCTTTGTGCTCTCGGCTACTGGAGTACACGCCCATGACGCGGCTGTCTCCGCTGCAGGCATGCGCTCATGCCTTCTTCGACGAGCTCCGCCTGCCGGGCACCCGCCTGCCTAGCGGCCGTGAGCTGCCCCAGCTGTTCAACTTCACCGCAGCCGGTAAGTTGACGGCCCCATCCATTGGTGTGCTGAGGTGCTAGGTTTCCATGGACGCCATGACCTTTTTTGTTTGTTTGTTCTTCATTATTTGTTTCTATTTTTTCTGTTATTGCAGAGCTGTCTATTCAGCCTCAGCTAAACTCCACCCTCATTCCACCCCATGCTCGTGCACAGACCACGCCCTCTTCACACGGTAATGACATCTGCCATCCTGTTGTAGTTTAGGCTTTTAAAGGTGATGTAGATTGGGCATGTTGCTTGTGTTTGTAGACCCTTTGTCCATAACTCAGTCCTCCCCATTTAATTATTTTATACAGTTGGGTCCATATATATTTGGACAGAGACAACATTTTTCTAATTTTGGTTCTATATATTACCACAATGAATTTTGAACAAACCAATTCAGATACAGTTGAAGTTCAGACTTTCAGCTTTCATTCAGTGGGTTGAACAAAATGGTTGCATAAAAATGTGAGGAACTAACTCATCTTTTAAACACAATCCCTTCATATCAGAGGCTCAAAAGTAATTGGACAGATTAAACAATTGCAAATAAAGTTTTCATTTCTAGTACTTGGTTGAAAACCCTTTGTTGACAATGACTGCCTGAAGTTTTGAACTCATGGACATTACTAGCGTTTCCTCCTTTTTAATGCTCAGCCAGGCCCTCACTGCGGCGGTTTACAGTTGCTGTTTGTGGGCCTTTGTCTGAAGTTTAGTCTCTTTAACAAGTGAAATGCTCAATTGGGTTGAGATCAGGTGACTGACTTGGCCATTCAAGAATATTCCACTTCTTTGCTTTAATAAACTCCTGGGTTGCTTGGGCTTTATGTTTTGGGTCATTGTTCATCTGTAGTATAAAACAACTAGCCTACCAATCAGTTTGGCTGGATCTGAGCACACAGTATGGCTCTGAATACCACAGAATTAATTCGGCTGTGTCACATCAAACACTAGTGACCCAGTGCCACTGGCAGCCATGCATGCCCAAGCTATCACACTGCCTCCACCGTGTTTTACAGATGATGTGGTATGCTTTGGATCATGAGCTGTACCACACCTTCACCATACTTCTCTTTCTATCATTCTTGTAGATGTTGATCTTGGTTTCTTCTGTCCAAAGAATGTTCTTCCAGAACTGTGCTGGCTTTTTTAGATTATTATTATTATTATTATTATTTTTTTTTTAGCAGTCCAGTCTAGCCTTTTTATTCTTGAGGCTTATGAGTGGTTTGCACCGTGCAGTGAACCCTCTGTATTTACTTTCATGCAGTCTTCTCTTTATGGTAGATTTGGATATTGATACGCCTACCTCCTGGAGAGTGTTGTTCACTTGGTTGCCTGTTGTGAAGGGGTTTCTCTTCACCATGGAGATTATTCTGCGATCATCCACCACTGTTGTCTTCTGGGGGCACCCAGGTCTTTTTGCATTGATGAGTTCCCCAGTCCTTTCTTTCTTTCTCAGGATGTACCAAACTGTAGATTATGCCACTTCTAATATTGTAGCAATTTCTCGGATGGATTTTTTTTCTGTTTTTGCAGCTTAAGGATGGCTTGTTTCACATGCATGGAGAGCTCCTTTGACCGCATGTTTTCTTCACAGCAAAACCTTCCAAATGCAAGCACCACACCTCAAATCAACTCCAGGACACTTATCTGCTTAATTGAGAACGACCTAACAAAGGGATTTCCCACACCTGTCCATGAAATAGCCTTTGAGTCAATTGTCCATTTACTTTTGGTCCTTTTAAAAACAAGGTGGCACATGTTAAGGAACTGAAACTCCTAAACCCTTCATCCAAATGAAAGCTGAATGTCTGGACTTTATGTCCATGTACATTATATAACTACATCTTGAATATGTTTCAGTAAAAAGACAAAATTTGTGTCAGTGTCCAAATATATATGGACCAAACTGTATATATATGTATATACATATATATATATAAATTGTCTCTCTGTCTATGTCTCTCTATCTCTCAGATGGCTCGGACGGCTCAGTACAGCCCAACTCAGCTCTGACCAACAGTACCTGAAGCACTGACTCATTCAAGCAGACACACATGCACGCACACACACACACGGCATCTGAGCCACCTCCTCAGTACACACTCATGCACACTTACCTCATACATGTCTCTGCTTCCCTATTAGCCCTGAACGTACAGAACAGAAAAGTAAATGCTCATCCACTCATTTAGTTCTTCAGGTTTTTCCTCGGACATTTCAGTGTTTCTTTAGTGACTGCTGGTTGTATACTATTTTAATGGACAGGGAGGCCTACAACTACTACTGATCCAGTTGTCTAAGCTACACACACACACACAACATTTTCCTGCTAATATTTGTTCTTGTTGACAGTGAAGTGCGTCTTTTTTCGAAAAGAGTGTTCTGAGAGTGGCTAAGTCTGTTTATAATGCCCATTATACAGGTTATGTCTACTTTCATCAGTCACTATTTTGACTGCAGGGCCTTAACATACTGTGTTCATGTGATGGGAGGGGCAGGTCCTCTGTCTAATCTCTCTCTTTGTTTTTGTTCCTTTTTTTAAAAAAATGAATCTTAATCTGTTTGACTGCACACTTAGTACAGTTGGAGACGGCAGGCTTCCCCCTCCTTTAGCCATCCAAATGATCCCACCATGTGTACTTACATGAAACTTGCCTCACTCACAGTTATCCTCTGGTTTTAAAGATGATTAGAAAAAGCATTTTTTTAAAATTTAATTATACTTAAAAAAATTTTAATGTATATTTGCTCAAGTTATTGTACATGTATAAAGTTTTAAAGTCTGGAATTGGATGGAGGTATGCCATGCTTAAAAGTGTGTGGCGAGTAGCGTGAAGTGCATTTTGATTGGGGGGTGTGGGGGAGGGGGGGGTCTGTCGACTAGCCGCCACCCTCGTTTTTATCACAGCTGAATCTTAATGGCCAAACCTGATTGGGGTTCTTTTGAATCTCACATGTGGCATGTCATGCAGAAAATAGATAGATAACCTTCATATTTGTTAAAGGGCAGAAGTGTAGGTGGAAAACATGATGATTGGATCTTTTTTTTTTAATGCACTGTTGTAAAATAAATATCTGTATATCAGGCTAGAAAGAGCATCGAAGTTTAGGTTTAGGTCAACAAAAAAAAATCTTTGTATTTTGTTTTTACGTTAAGCTATCCTGGTGTTTTTGTATTCTTTCAGTCCCACTGGATTTCGTAGAAATGTTTGCCAGGTTCTCCGTAAGGTAAATGTCTCGGCATTTCTCCCAGATATAAGGAACTGTTTGTGTCAGCCTGTGAGACTCAGAGGCACAGCAATAGTAGAGATCTAGACCAGAACACGACATGTTTGTGCACAAAAAGCTTAAACGTTGATTTCAGTCATCTGGGTCATTATTGATCAATAGAGAGACAGCAGTGAGAATGTGATGTGTGACATCCAGCTACTTCTCAGACTCTCACCTCTCCCCCTCCTCCTATATGAATGACCTGTGCTGCTCTCATGAAAACTGTTTTATTTATATTTGGTTGTCATGTTCCACCCTGTTGTGAACCGGGTGTGGTTTTGCCAAGGTTGACTCCATGCATCCTTGTGTAAATATATTTAGTTTTTTAGCAGTACCACTCCCCTCCCCGTCTCTCTCGTCTCCTCCTTCCTCAGGATCCTTTAAGCAGCCTTTTATTTATTTCTGAACGTTATGGTCTTTTTTGGGTTTGTATTTAATTTTTCCCCCCATCATTGTGTGCAATGTAAACCCTCTTTTAAAATGTACTGTACCCGGGTCTATACCCTCGGCACCCGGAATCAACTCAAGTTCTACTGGGGACAGCGTTTGAAGAATCTGGACAGTCGTGTTGTATTAAGTATGTGTCAGTTTTCATTATGAGGTACATGTGTAAATGAATTGTTTCCTGTGAGCTTGTTTTGTCTTACCTGACTTTACAGATGGACATTTGAACACAAGGACACTACGAGATGTACTCTTAAATGCATGGGTCAAATGGTGTGAAGGGAACAACCTCTTAAACAGATCCAGCTGCTTTAAACAGCAGGTGGAAATGGTGCATCTGGCCAGTGCTGAGCCATGATGGATATGCTAAGATGACAGTAAAGCATAGATGTGTTGTTTTCCCTCACATCTATGAAACTGATCTCTAGCATCCTTCAACATATGTATGTTCAGATCTTGTATTCATAAAACTTTTTGCTGATTAGAGATCAATGGTTGTGTATATCAAACTGGAGTAAAGCGACTGATCCAGGATCAATTTTTGCTTCTCCTAATCTTGTGAAATACAATTAGATCTACAGGAGTTGTTTGATTCTAGGTCGGCATGCTTGATGCATATGGTGTCACACTTGTCTATATTGATCTTAGGCATCGAAATACATGGCTTAGAATTTTTTATTTATTTTCTGAAGGTGTGTACAAAATTGCAGTTGCATCATAAAGACCAAGAAATGTTGGGCTCTGACAAACTTGTTATTCTCTTTTATCACAATCATTAGCCGTCGGCACCAGGACCAGCCGGACTGTGTCCATATACTGTCAGAGGTCGTTTTTAAAAGCTATGTAGCGTCGATGAACAGGTGGTTTTAATGCTAGCGGAGGTAAATGGGTCGAGGGATTTTCTCTACAAGAACTAGGTTTCATAAAGTGAAAACCATTTAGAGAGGCTAATATTCCCGTCATCACTATAAACTTTTAAGGTTTTTAATCAAAGAACTGTAGCTGGTGGCAGTAACACCAACCCGTCATCTCGATAAACATGCGAGTGATTGGATATAAACGTCTGCTAAATGCCATAAATGTAAATAACCCGCGATTAAAGGAGGAAGGGTGGCGCTCATGCAGACACTGCAGGCATTACGTGATAGGCCTACTAAATCTTCATATCTTCAAATCTGGCAAGAACAGCTTAACACTAAAACGATCTAGTGCCAAATCGTATAACCAGCGCGGACATTAATTCTTAAAAAAATATTACAGCAGTCTTTTTTCGTTCTTTGATTTTATACTCAATTAAATCTGAAAACTAAGATGACCAGCGGTGACTGCCAAACATCTCCCGGAACAGCCAACTCGTCGCTATTTTATGACGAACTCCAGCGCTGTTTAACGACAGCTAGGCTGTGATTGGTGCGTTATCTACCCAAGACTAATCCAGCCAATCCAGTTAAACTTTATAGCAACGTGCACCCGGACTTCTTCAACAAGGGTGAGATTGGGATTTTACAGTGAGTAAAATACAGTTAAATAATGTCCGTGCGTGTCATTCTGTTTCCAGCAAATGTTTCCTACAGCTTTGTTTTTGTCATCGTTTTCTACACCTCAAGACTTTAGTTGCAGTGGTCAGAGCTGTAGTCGCGAGGAGCATCGATACCAGTCGCCCCAGAAATGAGCGGCCATTATACCATAGAAACTTGCATGTACTAGAATGGATAGATTGGTTTTGCCAAAACGGGCCAATAAGTAAAGTCGCTCCAACCACTGCAGCGCTACTCATAAAACTAAATTACCGGCGTGGTTAATGTTTTAAACACTCACTCGCTGTTATTTGTGCGCATGCTCTACGAAACACAAATACACATTCAATCTAATATATTTGGCTGCTTTAGTTCACTAACTTGATATCTTACTAGACAAAACTAGATTCTCAGCAGAAGCTGTATTAAGTGGTTGGTCTTTAAATGACCAATATGCTATTCGAGCGCGTGCAGCCACTACACTGGGGGGCAATATTGCACAAGTGATAAATATCGCTCACCAAAAGATGCACCTGCTCTCACTCCCACCGGTTTAAGCAGTGATACGATCGACGAGCCCTCATAGAGACTCGCTGCGTTATTCATACCTTTTCTAGCATAGGTGCCTTTGATGCAGCATGCACTGCTAGTTCCACTAATTTTACGGCTGTCTACAGGAACCCAAGCTTTCGCGGTTTGCGGCTTTCTGGAGTGTGTATAAACCCTAGTCCGAAAACAGTATGCAGGCTACATCAACTGCCAATATTTTCCACTAATTTGTTTCAGTGAGAAAAGAAAGATCTGTGTTTGGCGTCACCCAGGAAGACTTTACGGTGCCGAGACCGTAAAGAAGACCGGAATTTCTATCTCTCCGCACAATTCCCATCGTTCATCCATCATTTGCCCGTGCACTCCTACGTTCCAGCTATTCAAAGAGCAAATACCTGGTCCTCAGTTACCCCATCCTGTGTGCTCTGTCAGGCTCAAGCCAGGCGCGCTCAGGTGGATAGGTGGCAGATCATAGAAATGTGAGTGCCTCCACAATTTAGTAGTGCAAGAATGTAGGCGAATATAGATCTGTGACAACTAAGATTGCTGTTTGGAGGGTGAAGTAATTAAGAAATTGCCCCATGCTTTGGGAACAATCATCTGTTCTGCTTTTGCATCAAAGTGCAGCAGAAATTATGGTCCATAATACAGTAGGTTTGAATAATTACAATTACATTCCAATACCCCAAGTGTGCACATGTGGAAAAATTTTATTCGCTGGTATAACATGTAATGTTTTCTGTATTTCATTTGCATAAAGTTATCTAGAGCTAGGTTTTTGAGCATGCAGTGACAGAATAGGTTAAGATGTGCACGTAGCTTCAATCTAAAATGATTTAGCATGTAATATGTGTGTTGTTCTTAAATGTATTGTGCTGTTACACTGATGATACCTGAAGAATGCATCTGCTTTACATTGTTTGGTTGGTTTGGTAAGTCATTGTCTGTGACGCATATGTGATAGTTAGCGATGCCAAGCCTTCTAAATAGCCATATGTTTTCAGCATCTATCAACGCACACAGCCCAAAAAGCTAGAGGGTGCTATTCACACAACCCCCTTCACACGTCAGGGCTCCTGCAGGAGTGTTAATGCCAGCATTAATTTCATTCCAGCATGTGCTTAGTGCAATGTGGCATTGAACTGGCCTAAACACACAACACTTTTATGTCTGCACCTTATTCTAGCTTACTCTATTCACTTTCCCCTGTCTCACATATAATCACACTAAATGCCCATACTTTCACATTTGGGCATGTGTTTTATGTCCTTGTGTGTGTCTGTTAACAGGCTCTCTGAGATGGCCAGCACCTCCCTGTATATGTGTTCTTCATGCCAGCAACTTTTTGACTCTTTGAAAGATGTTCTGACCCACCACCTTACTTGCCACCTTTCTGACACAGTTCAGAACAGCTGTGCGTCAGCTACCATTCAGGTACTGTACCAAACTCGGCTTTGTTTAACCATCATACTTTGTTTTACCAGCATACTCTACAGTAAATATGAAATTGTTTTTTGGCATTATTGACAATGTTGACAATAAAAAAATTGTCAACAAATATTTCATTGTTTTAACTTTTCGGTGGTGTCAAACCAAATATAAATGTATGAATTAAAGGAGTAATAACAGCAAAAAGTAGCAAATAATATTTGTGATTATAATTTATATTTCTTATTACTATAAAGCAAAGCTCACTTGATATGAAGAATTAGATTCCTTTATAGTGTTCCAATGAAGCATTTTATGCTCCATAGAGTGGGTTTGCCACATGGAGGCAGCAATGTTTAAAATAGTTTAGAACTATTTTAATTTAATGTAATACAGAATCTCTGAAACATCAAGTTCAGCAGCATTGTACAAAATGGAGAAAAAGGTAAATTACTATATGCTAACGTTATCCTTTCCAAATTAGCCAGTCATTAATACCACTAGTCTTTAAAACAATCTAAGTCAAATCGGTTCATATGTTTAGCAGTTTGCTGTGAAACTTACCGAACATGACATATCATGTCATATGATGACAGTATATTCATTAGCTCACCATATTTTGGTTTTCAAAAAAAGAGGATGGGGACACACCCACTTTAACACATTTTAACAAGAAATATATATATATATATATCTCTTAAAAAAAAATCATCCATAGACACTACGGGGCAGTCATGGCCTGGTGGTTAGGGAACTCGTCTTGTGACCAGAGGGTCGTGGGTTCGATCCCCAGACCTGAGGCCATGACTGAGGTGCCGCTGAGCAAGGCCCTTAACCCTCAATTGCTCACTTGTATAAAAAAATTAGATAAAAATTAGTGGTGGGACTTTAACGCGTTAATTTCGATTAATTAATTACAGGAAAATTAACGCACTAAAAAAATTAACGCATTTTAACGCACGATACACTTTTGCATCGTGGAACGTTTCTCAGAGTTCCAGGCGTACAGATTATATGGACGCACGATAAGATGAGCATGATGCAGATGACTGAAGAGGCTACGCTGGTGGATGGGAAATTTAAATATAACAAACTTCCAGATGGAAGTTCAAACAAAAATAGTGTTATTTACACTTTATGTAGGAAGGAGTTCGCTTATCACAGGAGCACTTCCACCCTTCGTTACCACCTCAACGCAAAACATGTTGCAGCTAAAGCTGGGCGTACACTGTACGATATTTTAAATCGGGTACTCAGCTCCAGCTCAAACTGTACGACTAAATCGCAGGGAGAGTCGGCTCGTGGAGCTGCTTCAACAGTGCGATACTCTCACGAGGAGCGATTTGAATTTCAAACATGTTTGATATTCTTGCGACGCTGCGATTTCTGATCGGGAGTTGGTCGTGAGGTGTGAATCGCTCCTCGTTTACCTGTGTAAACTATACGATGCACGACACGCGATTGAGCCGAAACGAGTGAAAAATCGGCTGAAAATGGGCCAAAAATCGCACAGTGTACGCCCAGCTTAACGCGCAGGTCAGTAATTATAACGCTAAATGTATTCCTAGTACGATAGGGTGACCTAAACGTCCGCATTTCACATCCTGTCCCGGTCGTCCCGGGTTTTTTTTTTAAAGTGAGGAAATGTCCTGGTTTTTAAAGTACCTTCATTGGACCATTAAGACTGGATTAAACTTTCGCGAGTGACCGTAGCGCGCGACTCCGCACGCGTTTATACTTGACGCGTCATATTATTTGTGTTGTTCGACACACTGCTCTCTGTGGTCGAAGATAAAGGCTTACAAGAAGCGCTGCACATTGCGTCAACTGATGCAAGTTACGAACTACCGTCCAGGGGTGAGTTTCCCAAAACGTTCTTAGCACCAAGTACTTCTTAACCTCGTACGTAAGAACGAGGGAAAAAAAACAGGTTATTGTGAAAGGGAAGTAAAACAGGTTATTGTGAAGAGCGCCACAAATGTGGTTCTGACTGGGGATCACTGGACCTCTGTTAGCAACAAGAATGATCTTGGTGTGACAGCTCATATTATAGATGATGAATGGAAGATCCAGTCATTTGCTTTGAGCATGCAGAAGACCACTTCTAGGCACTATGGAGATGCCTGTGGCAGAGGCCTGGGAAATTTAAGAAAAGTATACCATCTAAAATGGTATTAAAAAACATCTTCTGATTTACTTCAATTTTTCCAATATCCTGAGCAAAACTCCCAAAATTAAACAACATTTTGGTCAGAATTTCCAATGTTCTGAACTGTTTTCTGCACTCATATATTGGTCTGTGTAGTAGACTGGTGGAAAAATAAACAAGATGTTGAAGTTTGATTATGTTCATTGATTCATTCATCATTCAAACTTAAATTAATATTTCTCATGTTAAATACTGAAATGCGATTAAAATGCGATTAATTTCGATTAATTAATTACAAAGCTTCCGATTAATTCGATTAATTTTTTTGATCGCGTCCCACCCCTAATAAAAATGTAAGTCGCTCTGGATAAGGCGTCTGCCAAATGCCATAAATGTAAATGTACCCAGGTATACCTTCTGCTTTAGATACAATAATGCCATTTTAGTAAGGCAGTGTAGGTAAGACATGTGGACGTGGAATTCACATCGGGGAATCCAGTATAATACAATTTCTGGCCAATTCATATCTATAATTTTGTCAGGTTTGTTTTTTATTTGTGTTATTTGATTTACAAACCTAAAAAAGTAATTTCATCAGAATGTAGGTGGTGGAAGTGTGTGCAAAGAGATGTGATGTCACGTGCATGCTGTACACAGACAAAACAGACATAAACATCAACAAAAACAAAAAGATCCCACCCCTCAGGGGTGGTCACTATCGGCTCTGTGTTGGAATGTTTCTTAGATCTTGTTAAGGTGCCATATAGAAGGTAACGTTTGTGTATCTTCTCCTGCCTTATGCTACTGTGAAGCAGCTACACATACATGCTGTGAAGTAGTTTGATCAATGGTTGCATGTAGGGTTTGTGCAGGAGCCACTAATTGTGGGGTGTGGAAAAGGAGGGACCTCTAAAGAATGGTGACAGCAATCCAAAAGAGCCCCACGATGGATATGGTGACTGTAGAAAATCAAATTATGGACAATTTAGGCATTTATAGAAATCTTGGCTGGACATATATTTTAGGTCTCAAAAAGAAGATATTTCCAGGAAGTAGCGGATGTATGCTCATCCTACATACTAAACTGGTTAACATAGGCTTAAAATACAGGCCATTCTTTAATCATATTTTGGGCTGCAATCATCTCAGCATCCTGATTCTGGATTATCTATTCCTGACAGTAAATTAACAATAAGCTGTTCCTTGCTGGACATTAGTACAATAGCAAAAAAACTAATAGAACTAATGCCAGCTGTTCATGCAGTTATCGCTCAAATGTTTTACTTTTTTTTCCCAAATGAAACAGAGTTACTACAGCCTTTCATTTATAAGTCTCATTTAGTATGATTAATCGATTGTTTGTATCATGAGGTTGGATAAGCAGAGTTTAAACATTTGTAGCATACAATAAATGTGATAGAACACATAGCTGTGCTAACTCAGTAGAGGATTAGCTTTCTCTGGGGGTGCAAATAGTGAATTAGGCAAACGGTAAATGAACATGCTTTGGCCTCATGGAGCCAGTGGCATGAGACCAATATGATTACATTGTACTTGTACTGGGGTCTAAACCAGCATTCTGGTTTGTGTGTGTAATTACAGTGACACCTGTTGTTTTATTTATGCATTGCTGATATAATACAGTGCAATAGTACACAAAAGCCAGGTCTACAAAAGGTAATAAAGCTGATCCAGATTAAATGTCAGCCATGAAGATAATTTTTCCCATTGTTTGCTGTTTCATACCAAGGATTTCTAAAGATATGGTAACATTAAGTGTGATATGTGTACATATCAGTATTTACAGTTACACATATTCACTTCATTGTCTTTTAATTAACTCGATAGTGGATCTGTTACATTTTCAATTTTGCATGCTATATAGCTTTTCTCTATAATGAAAACTTTAATCTTTAATTAATTGTTTGGCATTTTAAAGTAATAATCATTTTATGCAATAGAATTTAAGAATTTCTGTCTTTAAAAAAATGTTTTAAAAAGTTACATACATGGAAATTACTGGAAAACTATCCAGTGTACACTCAAGCATCATAAAAATTTATAGTGTATTTTACACATTTAGGTCAATTTAAAAATACCATATTGTCTCTTGTGTTTGTACATACCCTAAATATCCAGCAATTGTTACAGAGATATGTTGCTGTGTGCTTTTTGCATTAAGCATTCTTCAGCTCATCATGGGTTGGCTTCTGACCATAGGACCAATGTGGGCTAGAATATTTTGGATGGTGGATCACTCAGCTTTCACTACTATGAGCAGGAACACAGACACGTGAAAAATCACCAGTCACACAGTTGTTTCTGACACACTTATATGAGTACTAAACCCCCTGCTAGCATTACAGAGGTTTGTTATCGAAGATATCTGATCAGTGATGACCTTGTGATCAGAGACAGGGGAAAGGGCTACTCACAACTTATTGAACTTAGTGAAATATTCACCCCCACCTTTTATATACATACTGGGGTTGTACCCAGGTACATAATGCCCCTATAAAATGAAAGTAGACAAGATCGATGTTCTTATTGGCTGGTGATGGTGTGCTGAACACTGAGGCACCATAAAGCTGTATCAGAAATACAGCATGTTCAGTTCATTTCCTGCACCCATGTTAGAATTCCTGGTGATATCTCTGTCTCTCTCACTGCCCTTTACTTTCTCAGGCTGCTCCAAGTTTTGTCAAGTCTCAACCCAAACTGCTCAATTCGTTGCCGGCCCAGCCCAGCCCTAAGTGCTGTCAGCCTTCACACCTGGGAGTTAAGACCACCACTCTGACAGGCTCCTTGCCCCGTTCACCCAGATGCGGCAAGAACCAGCCACAGGGAGCCATGCCTGCTCCCTTAATCCGCTACCAGTGTGGTGAATGTGGGACTCTGTTTACGTCCCTCGATCTGTGGCAGCAGCACAGCAAGTCGGGCCTGTGCTGCGGGACTGTATCAGAGGAGAACGAAAGAGATGGAGATGAAGTGAAAACAGAAGCAGAGGAACTGCAGGGGGAGGAGAGCCCTGGAGAAGAACTCACAGTGAGCACAAGATCAAGGGAGTGTGACCCCAGCGATGCAGAGGAAGGTACAGGAAGCGGAAAACAGGAGGAAGAATCGATGAAAGCTAGTGCACAAAACAAGGAGAATAATGATGATCACTTGCTGGATGGAGTAATAACCCGTAATGAGGGTTCCAATCTCCAGAGCAGGGATGCTTCAACTCCAGATCCTGGTATCTCAGACTCAGCTCCTGCAGACATGTTCCTCTGTGTGCAGTGCGGCTCAGGCTTTAGCTCCGAGGAAGTGCTTGCAGCCCATCGCAGCTCCCATCACGGCCTTGAGCGGACACTGCATCGCTGCTCCATCTGCACCCAGGAGTTTATGAACACCACTCAGTACCTCTACCACCGGCGGCAGCACAGGACCAATGGGAAGGGGCTACCTGTCATGACCACCAATCATGTATCTAGATCCCTGAATAAGACCACAGGTATTGACCTCAGATAGCATTTACATAGCATCGCACTGATTTTCAGTAGACACTCAATTTGTTAATGCTCTCAATGTCTTTGTCTTTTCCTCAGAAGATTCAAGTCCGGCCATCATCACAAATGAGCAGGTAGGCTCTGTTCCTGAAGTGCCTCAACCCTCCTCCCCCTCCCCATCACTCTCTAACGCCACTCCCCACTCTACTCCACCTCTCTCCCGGAACCACCCTGGAGCGCCATGCCCGACCTGCGGACAGGTGTTCAAGCGACGTTGCCATATGCGTGCCCACATGCTCCGCCACAGTGGACACAAGCCGTACCGCTGTGACGTGTGCCACAAGACCTTTGCCTACAAGAGCAACCTGGGTCGCCACCGCCACACGCACACGCCACGCCGGGCCCACGTGTGCCAGCAGTGTGGGCAAAGCTTCACCCAGTCAGGCACGCTCAAGAAGCACCAACTGCTCCATACTCACAAAGAGGCTGAGACCGAGGCAGGCGGAGGAGGAGAGTTGGAAGGGGGCGGCACAAAGAAGAAGGAGGGTGAAGAAAAGGAGGCAGCAAAGAGAAGTCCGTTCGTCTGCTCGGACTGTCCAAATAGGTATCGCACTCGCACGCAGCTCCTGGTGCACAGGTGAGTGTTTTGTATTTTCAGTGGTTCATGCTGGTAAAATGGTGGAGAGTGCAACAGTTATGGTAATAGCGGCTCATTAAGTGATAATATAGAATTGGTCAAGGTTATTGTCAAAACAGGGCTAATATGAAGATCGTGACGGTGGTTATTCCTGTAAAAATGATAATGTTGTTGAAAAATGAAGCAGTACTCTCGGTATTAGCCTGCAGGTTAAAACAGATCAAAGACACAGATTAAAGCCTCTGCAGTATGAGATATTGAAATGAGAGTGGTCTTCAGTTCTGAAGAACAAAACGGAAGAGCGACTGGTTTAGTGGTCGTCACAGAGCAGCCTGCCAGTGACTGAGGAGACTGAGGAGAGCCTTATGCTTTCTACTGCAAGCAGTATCCTGCCAGATGACCTGAGGGTAGGTGAGGCAGTGAGACCAAGAAGCGCTACAGTAAAAACCAGATGTTTGAACATCATAGGATAAGACTGATGACCAGTGGAGCGGATGTGGTGGATGTGCACAAATGCTTTATTCTGGGCGAGGACCGTAGAATGTGAGGGTTGATTATGCTGAGGTCCACCCAGGGTTTTAACAGAGAAGCAATGAAGAGAGCTTTAGCATAATCAATACCGGAGATTATGAGGGTACAGAGGTTTAGCATGAAGGAAACATTCATCATGTACTATTTGTGTAGTATAATTTGTTAGTGTGGAATAATTTGCTGCTGTAGTATAATTCTAAAAGAATTAATTTGCTTTTCTGGCAGATTTTCAATAGCCTTTCAAAAGACCATATCTACATCATCTCTAAGAAGTAGAGATTTGAAGCCCTTCTTGAAATAGTATGTAGGCCCGAGGCTGTGATTGAGCTGCACAATTATTAGTCAATGCGTTTGTGTGGTTGACAATATAATGAAGTGACATTTTCGCCAGTCAGCATAGTAGTTTTATAAAAGAGCTCTTCTCACTGTGTTTTCGACAGCATTAGATAGCTTACATTGATCATGACACGGCCATTAACTATAGCACATTGGTATGAATATTTTGGTAAGATGACAAAAATTCAATGGAAACTATGTTCTGTTATTTAGCATAAGCTATTAACTATCGCTGACACATTTTATGTTCAAGGGTAAAGCTGCATAACACAAATAAATTTTAGAATGATTTACAGTATAGGCCATTCTATATATAGCTGTTGTTGCATGTGTTTCTGGTTTATTTCAGGACTGCATTTTCCTCCAATCAACTTGGTGCTAGTATCATCTCCATTATTTTCCTAACTAGAGCAGTTGGCGGTTTTGTTTCTGTACTGATTAGCTGAGGAGAATCATGATTCATTGCCTCAGGATAATGTACATCTGTTGTTGTTCACAGTTTGTCAACCATTATGTAGCCTGTTTGTTACTGGTGTTGATGTCACAGTTGGGTTTGGCTTGGTTTGTCACCCAATATGGTCAGCCAGTATTAGCAATGTGGTCAGAAACTGACTTGAGTAGGAGAATATCTCACTAAAACTCAGCATGTGAAGAATTGGCCTGTAGTTTGTAACTCCCCCTACAACTCTACCCAGCTACATACTGATGACAAAGCCTGCTTTACAGAATCTAGCAAGAACACAAAACTATATTGTCCATATTAATATCAATGCCAGGGCATTTTAATACAGAGCGTTTTTGTACTGGCATTCACTCTGTAGATGTGAGCAGAGCCACAGGTCATAGCCAGTCACTCACAGCATGCACTGGTGGGAGAATGGCAGAAAAAGACGTAAATGTCGTATTGCTGTTGTGTTTTCACTCATGTGGTGACTTGTAGAAGCCACTTGTTGCGGCTCTTCACAGGACCCACGTTGTACTCGTGAGTCCTGATTCCCTCCCGTCCCTTCTCCATCAGAACGTGCTTGTCCTCATTCTCCCCATGACTAACTGACCAATGTCCATTACACCTCTTGGCCAAGTCGCAGGAGCATGAAAACCTGTACTGGTCTTCTCCACTCCTTGACCAGTTCTACAATCTGCCGCACAACGCACACATCTGCCCACACAGGAACACAAGCACACAGACATGTAACACGTGCACAAATTCGGAGGGCAAAGACGAGCACGAGGAAGGCACAGACCTGATCCTTGCCCAGCCGTATGACAGTGTCCTGACAGTAACTCATGTGTTCACCCATAAATCAGGGCTTGTAAGCAGACACAATGCCACGGGTGACATGTCTCATTAGCCTTCCTGTCGAGTGCACATTACTCTGCCACGCCGCTTCCTCGGATACCGAACCGAGCTCAGGGCCTCCTTGGATCCGCGTATTACCGGATGAAATGTCTGAAAATGTCAGCTTGCCTCTGCACACACAGTCCTGCCCTCAAGAAACAGCCAGATAACAATTAAATAAAGCCCAAGACTAAAGCCTAAAACAGGAGCTTGTTCTAAATAAATAAATCTACAATGTTGCTTGAAACTTTCCATCAATGACTTTAACCTGATGCCTGTCACTCCTGCAGGTTTGTTCATACTGGTCAGTACCCTTTCTCCTGCTCCATCTGTGGGGAGACCTTCCCACGTAAGAAGAGCCTCCAGATCCACACCCTCTTTCATCAAGGTATGGAATGGGCACAGAGGGCTTTATATTAGATAAAAAGTATAATATATTTATCTAATACTTTTATACTTAAGCACTAAAAATTAAATACTTTATACCAGGCGTACTCAACTAAATTTGTCCGCGGTCCAATTTTGGCATATACCTGTGACCTGAGGTCCGGGGGGGGGGCTGAGGGGTGTTGTGGTGTTTTGTCCGAAACGATATGTGGTAGAAACACCCCTCAAAACAGGGGAATGAACATTTACCTGACCAATTTTAATGTTGCTATGTGTTTCAGGTTTGAAAAGTGCTGGAATTTAGGTTAAAGTACTTTAAAATGCTTGAAATTGTAACTACTTGGTTTCACAACAAATATCTGTCTGACTGAATAGTTATCTTGTATTAGGTTAACAAATACGAGCCTCTTATAATTCCAGGACGAAACATGAGAACGTGAAGACGTGAAGATTGGGCGTTTTTTAAATAAACAACCATTAAATAATGTGATAAAAAGCGAATTATTTCGAGTCTATGTATAAATATTTAACTTAATTATGTTTAACATGCTGGGAAATATTGAAATGGACCTTGAAAGTGACGTACAAGTGCTTTAATTCCACCTTATGAAGGTGTATGAACCCTGAAAACGTGACTTTGTTCATTGCGCTGAAGCGCGGCGCGCGCGAAGTTACAGGTGCACGACCTCGCGAACCGACAGCGCGGAGCCTCAGCGATTACCTTATTTTCGCCGCGCGGACCCTCGCGCCGCTCGCGAAGCGTCAACCAGGCTTGTAGCCCGGGGGGGGGGGGGGTTGGTGGCGAACGTAAGTTGTTGAGCGGGGGTGGCAAACGTAACACTCGTGACGGAGTGTTTTTTCAATAGCCCTGAAATAAATGTTACGGTTTTGTTTTGGTCCGTATCCAGTTAATCAGGAATGAGATTGGGTCCGGACAGGACTGCGTTCGGGTCCGGATCCGGACCGCGGTCCGCCAGTTGAGTACCCCTGCTTTATACTTTTGATGATGGTTGAGTTTGGGGGGGGGGGTTGTGAGTGGGTGAGAGAGAGAGAGAGAGAGAGAGAGAGAGAGAGAGAGTGTGAGAGTGAGTGTTCAATAATGTGTGTTGCTTTTCAGTGAGAGTTAATCTAAAGCAAAGGGTTAAGGGTTATACCAACTTTACCTGGACAGAGAGTGCCACAGCACAGGTATATCTGCGTTAATAAACGTGGCAAAAAGAGAAATGTGCACCGACCTATCAGGGAAATGATGAAGCGCCTCGTCCCGGCCCAGCAGCTTTACGGCCTGCCCCGCGCTGACCGCCAGCATACCAGATCAGTACCGGGTGCAGTAGTGCTGCCTGTCTGCGTAGCTCATTAGCGCCTGATTTATGTTGTCTGGATTCCCGTTATTAAGGCACTTTGATGCAGTACGAGGCTTCAGCAGGGCGCTGTAGGAGTGGAAATAGACTCGGACGGCCGCATTGCCTGCTGATATCTAACATGGGAATATCAGGTGTATTTTGTACTTTGCAGAGACTGTAGGGCAGGGGTGCCCAATACGTCGACCGCGATCTACTGGTCGATTGCGAAGGAAGTGTGAGTAGATCACATGACATTAAAAAGTAGTGGATGAATGACCAGGCTATCGTCCATCTGCACTGACGGTTGTATTTTGATTGACATACATGGTAGCCAATCTGTTTGACACACACGCCGCAAAAAAAAAGATTGTTGGTAGATCATTTTGACTTGGTCATCTTATAAGTAGCTCGCAAGCTGGAAAGTTGTGGGCACCCCTGCTGTAGGGCATTAGAGGTTATAAACCCAGGGGACTAGGTCGACAGCCAAATGTAGACTTGGAGTTCTGTGTTAATAATTGGTGTCTATTACCAGTCTTGCTGGTTTTTATATTTATTTTCATTGGCTACTTATTATTGTCTTAGGAAAGCATCCGGTCACTTGCCCTTCCTGTTCAGAACAATTCTTGGACCAAACCTCACTGGACAACCACCTGCCCCTCTGCAAGCAGCAAGAAATTCCGGATCATCAGAAGGACACTTCCGTTTTGGGAGTGGCCAGGAAGAGGGCTGGAGGCGGAGCCAGGCGCGCGGGGAAGCTGATCTGTGACTTGTGTGGACATCGATGTGTGACACAGGAGGGCCTGGGCCTTCATCGGCTCTCCCACACCGGACAGACGCCCCTGCGCTGCCCCCACCCGCCATGCAGACGGCGCTTTACCACAAACTCTGCCCTGCAACAGCACATGCTCTGCCATGGCCCATCAGCCCCAGAAGCCGATGCCATTGGTGCAGAGCCCAAGCCCCGCCCCCACCACTGCCAGCAGTGTGGAAAAAGTTTCACTACTGCATCTTCACTTAATGTGCACATGAGGATTCACACTGGAGAACGACCCTTTCAGGTCAGAGGTCAACGAACATCAGGCTGTAACTGAAATTTTAGAATTTGAAGTGAATTTGACATATGACTGTTGAATTACATGAATTTTCAAGTAAGGTATTTTAGCATATGAACTGCTGAAACAGAGAGAATCTCTTTCTGTCTTTGCTCTCCTTTTCTCACCATTCTCTCCCTCCATTCTGCTCTTCCTTGCCAGTGTGGTGAGTGTGGGAAGCGTTTCCGCCAGATCCCACACCTCCGAGATCACGAGCGCCTCCACGCCGGCACGCGGCCGTTTGTGTGCGGTGTGTGTGGCCGGGCGTTTGTCCTGGCCGCCCGCCTGGCCGAGCACGCCCGCACACACAGCGGAGACAAGCCCTACCAGTGCACGCTGTGCCACCGTGCCTTCCGCTCACTCTCCAACCTGGGCAAGCACCGCAAGACCCACGGCTCAGGCTCCAGCCGTGAGCCCGGCAGCTCTGTGCTGGAACATACCGACCCCGAGCGTCCAGCCAGGCTGGGCCCGGAGCCCCCAGGGCAGGGCCAGCCCTCGGTACGCACCATATTGTTGGTCCAAGCACCAGAGGCCCCGGCGTGTGACGCTGGCCCTCCCACGGCCTGTGCCACCACAGCCTCTCCTGCACCACTGGTGTTTCTGCAGCCTGTGATTGGAGAGGGTCAGCATGGCGTCTTGGCACCTGTCCTGCATCATACGATTGAGGTGGTAGTGGCGGAAAATCATGACTAGACTGTGAAGAACACAGGCCTGAACTTCATATCGACAGCTGGGATCATAGCCATGTGAAAGGCCTTGCAAACAAGGAGCCAAGAAGTAGTTTTGTTTGTTCATGTAGGCTTGTTTGTTCAAAAGCCTTTAACAGGATATTCCAACATTTCACTTAATTAAACATTTCTGCATGTTTCACAGGGCACAAGGCTAAATATACATTTATGACCACCCATAGTCTTTCATAAGGTAAGAATTTTGTGCTGTTTGGGGTTCAAAATGTACTGTTAGAAACAAAATGAATTCTATGTTTCATATCCTCAACTCATTGTGTAAATTAAGACATGTTGTGAACACTGTTAATGTTACTGTTAGGTGTTCCTCTGTGACAGGGTATGCCTTGGGCCCTTTCACAAGCTCTGGATTTAACGGCCTGATGCACATATTTAGTGATCTACGAATTATATATGTGACGCGCTTCCAGGAAATAAAGATTTGAATATCAGCAGTGCATAAGTCAACATCCAAATAAGTGTGGAGCAGTAAAATACTCCCAGGTGAGCTGAGATTACATGAGTTCTGCTCTTTATCCGGTCTTGCCCAAGAATGGTGCAATAGCTCTGTGGAACATGGTCTGACTGTTATATGATGTTGCATCACTTTCTAAAAGCAGTTTTGCTGCCTTGTTCTGTATCCTGTGCTTAGAAAACAAACAGACAAAAAACTATAGCAATATGATCTTAAAACAATGTGAGTCAGGGAAAAGATTTTGAGAAATAAGTGAAAAAGCCGGAATTTACCTTTAAAGTTACTGTATTATGCTTATGTGGTTTTTGTTCTGCGGTGTGTGGAGATGGAAGGGACAGGATGAAGGAACCCTTTGATGTCCTCCTCTTTAGACATCTGCAAATCAAAAAAGCTCATCAAACTTTTCCAAGTTTTGAGCTGTTAGAAATGGTTTTAAACAGTTGAATTTCAACCTGGTCATGACAGTCTTTCAAAGTGCCCCAATTAATCTTGTCCTAATTCTGGAAATTAAAGCTTGGGGCTCTGTAAGATCAGAGTCAAATAATGTTTTCTGACTTTAAGCACAAGATAACAGAAACGAGGACAGATCAAGGGCTAATCATATCCAAGGTGCACTGAATGAAATGAAGATTTCAGAGACTTCTATAAAAATGTTTATACAAAAACAAAAGTACATAGTTTATTAAATATTTGTATAGATTCAGTTGAATGCAGACTTTATACATCATCTTTAAATAAAGTCTCTTTGTGTGTGTGTGTGTGTGTGTGTGTGTGTGTGTGTGTGTGTACACTGGTTTTCAGGGAAAATATGTGATATCTGTAATCTGTCACCTCCAAGACAATTTAATTGTTTTTATTGGCAAAAAGATAAAAAAAAGAGTCAATTTGCAGTGCTGAATTTATGTAATTCATTTGTACGTCTATATCGCTCAGCCCAATATATCACTCGTTGACGGTCCTTATTGCATTTGGACAGTTGTTGTATGGAAGCCTGACATCGGAATTATAATGACAACATGTCTCAGTAATGACTCCCTCAGTTCTGCTGCTGATCTCTGGTCCTAGACTGGGTACTGCATGACCGGGGAGGAGTGGGGAAAGTATTATGGGATGGCTGTCCCCTGCCCCGGAGAGGCAGCAAAAGCCTAGTGGTGTCATTCTCATCAGCATTTACCTCCTAATGCCCAGCTCACTGACCTCAGAGCGCTGTGGATGCTGGCCTGAGCCTTCTGTTCATGTCTGTGACTGGGTCTGCAACGCAGGGAGAGGGCGAGGGAGAGAGAAAGAGTTTTAAACCGGGCAGTGACGATCTCCAGCAGAGCCTCGAGGCACTGAGAAGTCGCTTCACAACATTTATTACAGGCACGCTGCCGTGGCCAAAGTGTATCAGTTGAAACCATTACTGACGTGCAGCCAAATTACACTTACGGTGCGATGCTCATAAACTCTTCTGAGGTCTCTCCCCGGGGAAGGGAGCCATGTGACTACCTTGTACACGCACACATAAACACTCATCAATAATAACAGTTATGCTGATCCCTTACTGTTGTTTGTCTCTACCGGTGATTCCTTTGTGTCTGTGTGTCTGTATGTCTCTGCCGGTGCTTTGGCAGCCTCTCAGCTCTGTCGTGTAATAGGCTGCAGGGTGTCCAAGGGGCCTGGATGGACACCCCTGTGACACGGATGACGAGAGTCTGACGGGACAGCAGGATGTCTGGCGTCGACCGCTCAGACAGAAGGACAGTTGAGGGACCAGTGAGATGGACCCTTTGACCTCAGCTTGGGCAGCTGGCCTTGAATACTGCAAGTCACATGGGCAACTGCCTCCTTGTCATTTTTGACTCTTGTGAACTTTGCTGATAGCTTTGTGGGTCTGCCAAGAGGCTGCAGAAAGCCAGTCTTTGGGGTTTTTTTTTATGCAGTCTTGCCTTACAATTACAGCTAATGTTGCCTAATACTACTTCAGTCAGTAATTTGCTGTTTTTGGCTTTGTGTTAATTGTGAGAAAATGTTGTCATTTGTACCTCAAAGTAGAGCATGTTAGCAAGTCCAGCAGGAGGCCTTCTGAATCCAATAAAAGCAAACAGTTCTTTGTTGAATGCTGCCAGTGACAGTAATGAGTACTGTTGCATTAGGAATGAGATTAGCACAGAGGCGAGAAAGAGAGATTCAAACCAACGGCAGTGCTAATCAACTCTACCCCCCGGGGCCCTGGGCTAAGGGACAGAGCGATAAAGGAATCGTGCTTCTCTTTAATGGTCTCAATCTGAAATGTTCCCCCTTGTGACTCTAAGGCTCACATTCTGCTCCAGCTCTTTTAAGCATTACAAAGTGATGCTGCTTTCATATTCCTGCAGAAAACGGCACATGGATGAAGCCAGTTGTATACACACAACACAGTGTTGTTCATTGCTGTTTGTGATCAAACTTATTGGGTATATTGGGTAAAGTGAAAATGTTGGAAGTTTAAAAAGAACAAGATCAAGTCAGTGTTAGATTCTAGTTTAACTGCCACTATAATTTATTTGTAATTTTGTGTTTGTGCCAGGTTTAAACATTGCTTGTATCTGCTTGCTAATTAATGTATCTGCTTGCAACAATTAAGTTTTATGTTTTCATTTTTCTGTGGTTCTCTGGCAGCTTTTTAGCATTGATAAAGCTCTTTAAAGGTGTAGAGTGCCATAAAGCTAATAATGTTAGGATCACAAGTTGGTTATTAATGTTGGATCAATGTTAGCATGCTTATGAATCTGACAAACTCTGTCTTAGTGCTTTCTGCATATAAAAATGCAAGCAGCACCTTTAGTATATTTGAGGCATTGCACATAAAACTACAGGGATCTTTTAACCTCTGGATGGATATTTAATGTGAAAGCCATCCTGGCTCTAGCACACGCAACCCATTTGGTCTGAGCCAAGACGTTTACAGAGGGATTTAGATAGAAATCAATCTGCTTTAAAGTGACGAACAAAGCTCATTTTCTAAAGCCTGTATTCAAATGTTAATAGTTTGGTGTGGCCATTTTCATAAGCTCTGTATGTGAATATTTTAAATTGGCTAGTGATTTGACTTTGGCCAACCTATAACATTATTTTAAGGGTTTTAGATGTTACTCTGGTTGGACTTCTAGGCAGAGTATATTTGTGGTGGTAGCAGGGCTTTGTTTACTGTGTTTGTGCTTGACGGAGCCGTGGGAGTGGATGAGCAGATCGGAGTGGGATTTCCTACGTGTGCTTTACCATCATCTGCCTTTCCCCCGATCCTTATGTGTACATTCATCACTGCAGGTGGGATATATACTACACATGACAAATGTCCTCTGCTAGTTCTCGCTGTGAGTTATGGTGCTCTTCCTGCATCTCTCTCTCTCTTTCTTCCCCACTCACTCTCTCATTAACGTCCGTACTGATACACACAGAATGGCCTGTGGTCAAGACTCTGGCTTTGCTGAGGTGGTTGTCACCGCACTGACTTTGACTAAATCTGTGTGTGTGTGTGCTCACAGTATATACTCTGTATAATCAGGGGCTGCTTGTGTACCCTTGCTCCCTGTGGATGAGCCAAAAAAAAGTGTGTGCATCCACATGTGCATGTGTGTTTATTCATTGGTTCATGACTATGAATTCACTATGGTAGTCTAGTCATAGCTAGTCATAGATGCTGTCACAGACAGTACTTATATGTAAACTCTGCCTGCTTTCTGACATGACATTGTGTATGAGTGCATGTGTGTGTGTGTGTATGTGTGTGTGATAAAAAGCCTCATCATCCGTGTTCGCCTCTGCATCCCCATGTTTGTCCTCTATTTGCCTTTTTACACCACACTTCTCACCACTTCTTTCTCCCCCTCACTGTGTGCTTCACCCCTCCCTTATTTACCTTGTTTCCCCCTTTCCCCTTGTTTCTCTGCATTGCTCTCCCCGATGCCCACCCCCCCCCCCCCCCACCTCTGCCCTGCCCCGCAATTGATAGTAGAGTATATGTGTCCTGAATGCCGAACCGCTAATCACCATGCTGCAGGCAAAAGCCCTTTCCTGAGATGGAATGTCAGTTCTGCCTTTCTCTCTCTGTGCATGAACAGAGAGACCACACAGCTTTGTGAGAGCAAGACCTGAAAGGATCCAGTGAGGTGAAAGTTAAGGCGCACAGGCATACTGGGAGGTTGCGCAGCTTTCTGTCAAGTTCACGTCACGTTCAGACGCATGTATATGTGCCTTTGCATGTATGAGAGGGAGAGAGGAAAAAAGGTGAGTTGGGTTCTCAGTGGAGCCTCTAGAAGGAGCCTCTAGATTAGTGTTCCAATAGTACTGTGTCAAATAGATTGTTTTTCCTATGCACAGAACACTGTTAAATGATTTTCATGAATTTCCATTACTTGGTATATATTTAACTTTGCTTCCTGTTGTTGTAATACTTCTATTTCTGTTCTGGAATATAATTTATGAAGCTTTATCTTTCTATAGCAAATGCTCTCCTTGAGGCTTAATTCTAATGGGGTATAGTGAAATCTTCCTGATCGGTCTCTCAGTTTCACTTTATCAGGCAAAATGTCCGTATTTGCAGGGGTTTAACATAATGGTAAAAATATGTCATGTACCCAGTGAAATGTTGGGTCAAGTGAAATATATGTCAATGGAATATCTTTAGCCCCTTTTGGAATGCTGCCATAAGAGCCTTGAACTGCTGCAGTGACATACTGAACTATTCTAGAAGAAGAAAAGCTTTTAGGTCTTGGAAGTGTAAATCTATTTTGCATTTTAATTGGCATACCATATTATCATATTAAAGTTCAGAGTTGTTAGGTGCTGGTGACCGAGCAGGACATGATGAGGGTTTGACTTCAACCTAGTGCTTTATTAAAACAATGCTTGATTTTGTTTAACTGTGTATATCATCTCGGAATATGGTTACACAAACAGTGTATATCCTCTTGGAATTTGGCACCATCTAATGATTGAATAAATCCTACAAGAAGATTGTTCATCCTATTTTGCATTCACCACTATATATTTGCAATCAACCACCTTGATTTCCTGAAGGCTTTGTCCAAACATAAAATCATCTGACTGTAGTAGAAGAGATAAAAACTACTTCTGAGATGTTTTAGTACTTGGATATTTGCTTTTAGTTAACATAAAAACCTTCACTGTCTGCAAAATAAAAATAATTATTGGCAAGATACTAAATGACTATTTAACTATAAAATGCATTGTAAAGTTTATCTTTAATGTGTTATTTTGTAATATTGTATAGTTAATTCATGAAGGCAGTATTCACATACCTTCCAATGAATCAAAGCAATATGACCAACAGCTGGTTATTAGCAGTGAAATGCAGAATGTCCAAGAGGTGCTCACAAAACAGCGTGGGGTTCATAGATAATTGACAGACTTAGTGACAATGCAGAGTGGAGCTAAGGCAGCAGGCAACGAGGATAAACTGACCATCTGCTGATTGCTATAAGACATGACCATATTGACCCTGTCTGTATCCTGTGCTAAAAGTAAATGTAGAAAACTTGTACATACTGTGCATAGATCTTTTTAATGGTTTGTTAATTTTTGAGATTTTATATTGAAAATAAAATTGGGACAACGTCAGTGTCTTTGGATTCTTTTTACTGAATTGTGTGCTTGAAACTGAGATATATTTCTGTAGCTGTGGCAACTGTGTCCACTCACAGACCACTAACACCGTAGATAGCACTTGTTGTCCTTGTTCTTTTAATTGTATGTTTATATGTCTTTGTTTATTTGTGCTTCTAGGTATGTTTTAATTCCTGTTGTTTATGTTTGAGCTTATGTTTATTTGGAGTATTGGGTAATGGCATTTGTTCCTGTAGTTTAGTACTAGTCTGGCTCAAGGGTATCTTGAATTTTGACCTATCAATGGTACTATCTAGGATGCATTCTGTGGACAGATGCTCTGGATAAGAGCATCTGCTAAATGCCCTAAATGCAAATGTAAATGTTTTTTTGCTGATTAGAATTGTTTCCCTTTGCTTATATTACTTGATAAATAATGGGAATAGTCCTTTCCTGGTTTAGATCCAATTGATCTGATCACTACATTTGTGAACAAGGATGGTGACATTTCAGCATACACCAAGGTTAGTTTTGGTGTCCCACATTGGTCTGTTGTAGGGTCCCTGCCTTTTTCTTTATGTATGCTGCCTCTGGGTGAAATTATTCATAACACTGTGCTAGTTTCCACTGCAATGCTGATAACAATAAGTTACATGTCTCAGACAAACCAAATGACAAATATAATAATATTATTTAGGACGTCAGACACTGATATTGAGAATCTTTCTCTCATTTAATCTTGACAAAACAGAAGAGCTACTATTAGACCCACAGGCAGCCAGGAGTAGACTCTCGTTATGTAATAAACCTTGATGGTTTCTCGATTATACTGTGTTTAATGGTTAAAGAGTTTGGTGTAATTATGGATCGTAATCTCTCGTTTGAAGCTCATATCAATAATATTTCTAGGACAGCCTTTTACTCCTCAGGAAACATTCCAAAGATTAGATATTCTCTCATTATATGATGCAGAAATTATAGTCAATGCATTAATTGCTTCCAGATAGGACAAGTGTATTGCCTTACTAAGTGCATAAACAATCTCTGTTTCAAAATGTAGCAGCCTGAGTTTTTACTAGAAAGTAATTCATAATACAATTTGTCCAATTGTAGGATTACTGCATTGACAAAAATATTTGGACACATACACATTACACCTACAAGATCTTTTATGACATCCCATTATAAATACGTAGATTTGGTAACCTCTTTGCAGCAATGATTTCAACTCTTCTGTGAAGATTTTCTACTGATATTTAAAAATTTCTAGCCGGGTCAGAGTCTGATGTTAGATGAGACAGCCTGGTTTGTGATCTCCATTCTAGTTTATAACAAAGGTGTTTAATGGGGTTGAGGTCAAGCCTTTTTGTTGGCCAGTCAAGTCTTTCTACTCCAAATTCACCCAACCATGTGTCTATAGACAGTGCTGGGATAGAAAAGGGTCTTCCCCAATCTTTTCACACACTGTTGGAAGCATACATCCAAAATGTATTGGTATGATGAATGTATTGGTGAATGTAATGGTAAATATAGTGGTATGAAAAGTTCCCTTCACAAGAAATAAGGGGCCTTGGCCAACCCCTGACACTGAACCCCATAGCATTAACCCTCCTCCACCAAACTTTACAACTTGCAGAAAGCAGTCAAACAGTTAATGTTCTCCTGGTATATGCCAAACCCAGACTCATTCCTCAGACTGCCAGATAGGGATATGTGATTCATCACTCCACAAAAGATGTTTACATTGATCCAGAGTTCAGTCACCTCTGGTTTACTTCACTCCAGCCAATGCTTGGCATTGTGCTTGGTGATGTAAGGCTTGTATGCAGCTGCTTGAACATCGGAACTCATCCCATGACGCTCCCAGCACACTTTATATGCTAATGTTAATGCCAATAGGTTTGGAATTCTGCGCTTATTGAGTAAGCAGAATGTGGGCTACTTTTACCTACTATGCACCTCTGCATTTGGCAACTCATGACTGAGTTCGTAAACACTATATAACACTATATAATAATTCCACTCACACTAATATCTAGAAGGGAAGAAATTCCACAAATTGACTTGTGACAAAAAAAATTTGTTTTAAAAATAGCTCACTATAGCGCCAAGCACCAATGCGCTGCATTGTTTATGTTTTTGCTACTATTATAGTAGCAAATATAACCCCCAAGCTGAACAACTTTTCGATTGATGCGTATTAATCTGGTAACCCTTGTCATGTGTTCCTGCATCCCCCTGTCAGTCTTGTCTTTTGTTTTGTTCTCTGTGGTTTTGAGTGTCTTTTATTTTGACATTTCCTAGTTGTCTCTGTTTTCACAACCCTGCCGTGTTCTCTGCCCCTTGTTATCACCATCAGGTGTGTCTTGTTGAGTCCCTTGTTTAGTTGATGTATTTAAGTCCTGTGTTTGGTCTCTGTGGTTGTGGGTTATTGTATGTTGTCAGTAGTAAGCTGTAAATTCATGTTCTAGTCGTGAGTAGTGGTTTTTGTTCAGTTAGTTCATGCTCTCTGTGTCCTTTTGTGTTTACTTTCATATCATCTTTGGTCTTTGTATGAGTTATACCTTTTTGTGTTAGTCATTTATATTAAAACCTCCTAATATCTGCATCTGCATCCTACCTGGCCAGCTCAGTTCATACAGCCCTCCGCAATATTTGGTATCCAAGAAGTAGCTCCCAGTTTCAAAAAGGTTGGTGACCCCTGATCTAAACACATAGCATGTTGTTTTAACATGTTTAAAGCATATTTGTAATTTGCAGGTCATACCCACCCCTATTTGTCACTGACCCAGGCGTTGCTAGGGATTATGGGAGTTGTGGTCTCCTTGGTGGGGCTGCATGACAGTAAACCCACGAGACACTAAAAGCAAGGACATAACTGGAAAAGCATTTGTTTTGCCTGTTATCTGCTACCAAGTTCAAAGTGTTGTAAGTCAGTGTCACACAGTAATGGAAAGATACTGACAAATAAAGAAAACATGTTTGCTCTTCAGGGAATCGGAGAATATTTTTCTGATAAATTAATGTTAATGATGTTTTGATTATTAATAAATTATGGATTCTTAAGAATAATCACAATCACCTCATCACCTGGCCTTTTGGAAGAGCATTGTGAGTCATCCGTACAATACCAGAAAGGGTTTGGGCTAATGTTTTGTTGCCAGCCCCAACGAAGGGACACTGTCATTTGAGAACCAGTCTATACTTGCAGGAAATCAGTTCCCTCCTGTCCAGAGGAGCAATAAACTGTAGACACTCATGTTCACCCAGAGGGCTTCTATTCAATTTACTTCGTCATTCCAAAGAAAGACAGAGGTCTGTGTCCAGTTGTGAACATTAGGCTTATGTGTTCTTAAAAGGGCTGTCCTTTCACATGTTACATACTGCAGTTATTTTCCTTGGTGTTTGGAAAGGGTGTACATGACATACTGATGTTGTTTTTCATGCTTTCGTGTTTCATACAAATTGTGGATCCATGCATAGGCACTGGGCCTCACTGTAACCATATAGCAATACCGGTTGTTGATAGCCTCATTGACTCTGGATCAAGCCCATGTAATTCTGTCCTTGATCCACTGTGTCAAACTGGGCCTGAGTGCTTTATTTGTTCCTAATACAACTACAGGGTTTGCCCATAGCTGTAGTGTAACTTGTTGCACTGGGAATACTCCATATCCAATATTTTCAAATGTTGCTGATGCTCCATCTGAACCTTGTGTGTCAAGGGCATGTGTACATCTTCCCTGAGTGCTTGACATCCCTCAAACCTTGACACTTCTCAGAGGAGCCATAGGCTGACGCTTGACACTTCTCAGTGGGGACAGCCTTCTTACCCAAGGTTTTTCTTGTGGGTGTATCTATCAGTCAGTCAGCTTGGAAATGTATGTTTATTGCTTAGGTGACATCACTTGCGCTCTATGTGGTCAAGGAAGACTTCACTAAGGTGATGATGTAAAACAGATTGATTGTTCCTGTGTTTTGGGGACAGGATAGAGTTTGCTGCTGTTGAATCAGCAGTTCTGGTGGTTCTGGTGGCTGGTGGATAAAATACAGCTAGCTTTTGAAGCAACAACCTGATACTCCCCTCTGCTGGTCATTCCACCAGAATGTGGTGGCATACTGTTCTGCCTTCTTTTGAAAGGGGTTATTTTGACTGGCATCTGTGCAGTGGTCAAATGCACATTCTCTCAGCTTTATAATGTCAATGTTGCTGTATTGACTGCCCTGGCCTGCAGTTGTGATATATTGAAAGGGATGCATGGGCATACATGGGCTGCAGTTGTGATACAGTGATACACAAAATTGCCAAAAGTATTCGCTCACTCATTCAAATAATCGGAATCAGGTGTTTCAATCACTTCCATGGCCACAGATGTATACGATTAAGCACCTAGGCACCTAGACTGTTTTTACAAACATTTGTGAATGCCACTGGACTCTAGAGCAGTGGAGGTGTGTTATCTGAATTGACGAATCGTGCTTCTCCATCTGGCAATCTGATGGACGAGTCTGGATTTGGCGGTTGCCAGGAGAACGGTACTTGTCTGACTGCATTATGCCAAGTGTAAAGTTTGGTGGAGGGGGGATTATGGTGTGGGGTTGTTTTTCAGGAGCTGGGCTTGGCCCCTTAGTTCCAGTGAAAGGAACTCTGAATGCTTCAGCATACCAAGCAGCATTCTCCTATTTAAAACTGTTTCTAGCCTAACTAGTAATCATGACCAAATCAAATCACTAATCCCACTGGAGTGCTGCAGTAACAGTTTTATGGAATTCTTTAATGATAAGATTAGGGAAAAAAATTGTCATGCTATCTCAGAGCCTGTCAACCTGCAAATGTATCCTGACAGCTGTCTGGTCAGCTCTGATGCTCTTTTGGAGTTCTTTTCCCCAATTTGTCATGAGGAGCTTATTTCATTGGTAAAATCTGCAAAACCCTCGACATGCATACTAGATGTTGTACCAACTCATCTACTCAAAGTATTACTGCACAGTAATGTAGAACCTTTGCTTACTGTAATGATCTATTCTCTGAGCCTAGGCTACATCCCCAAATCATTTAAACCTGCAGACATCAAGCCACTAATGAAAAAACCTGCTTTTAATCCCCAGAAACTGTCCAATTATAGGCCAGTCTCTAATCTCTAAGTCGTTCATTTCCAAAATTCTAGAGAAAGTAATTTCTTCGCAAGTAATTTTCTTTCTTACAGACAGAACATGTCCTAGAGTTATTTCAGTCTGAATTTAGATCCCACCACAGCACTGAAACTGCACTGACTAAAGTAGTAAATGATATCTTAATATCTTCTGATAAAGGAATCATTTATTTTCTTATACTGTTAGACCTTAGTGCTGCTTTTGACACCATTGATCACAACATTCCACTGAATATGTTGGAGACACTCGTTGGCATAAGAGGTCAAGCACTCTCCTGGTTCAAATCCTACCTGACAGATAGTTACCAATTAGAACTTGCAAATAATGAATGTTCAGAACGTACAATGGTAAAATATGGTGTCCTTCAAGGATCTGTATTGGGCCACATATTATTCTCATTGTATATGCTACAGCTGGGCACAATCATTCGTAGGCATGGTATTAGCTCCCATTGCTACGCAGATGATACTCAGTTGTATATATTTTCTAATCCGGATGATATTAATACTACTCTCAAAATTGAGAATTGGGTCCAGGACGTAATGTAAAAGGCATTAAATGGTCTTGCTCCACAATATCCAAGTGAGCTCATTGCATACTATAACCCATTTCACCTTCTGTGCTCCAGAATGCAGGATCTCTCTTAGTTCCAAAAATTAGCAAGACTACAGCTGGAGGGAGAGCTTTCTCCTTTAAAGCCCCTCAATTATGGAATAGCCTTCCAGCTCCAATCTGAGATTATGACGCAGACCCAATCTTTAAATCGAGACTTAAGACTCACCTATTTAATCAAGCCTTCATTCTACATTTGAAGGTGTGGAGCTCGGGGGCCTCCAGTCATTGAGTCTTCTGGTAATCTAAGATGTTGATGCTGTCATCCAGCCGTGTCATACGATCACTCTAGTTGTGACAATGACTTGGGTGGAAAGCAATGGCTCAGTGAGCCCTCGTGACTGTGGTCACCTCCAGGCCCCTCCCTTCAGTTATGCTGCTACAGATAAGTCTGCCGGAGCCACATGCTAATCATGTGCTATATACAGTATATGGTTATTTAAATTGATGTTCATACTTAACTTGTATTTTATATCCTGGTTACATGCTTCTACCAAAGACAATTACATACAAGCACTTAGGAGATGGTCTGGCTTGCAAGTGGATGTGCCGATGTCATGGATGGGTGTGTGTGACACCGTTGATGGATATGCCATTACCCCCAGCAGATGTGCCAATGCCAACTCCTACCTGAGGCTCAACATCTACATTGGAGAGACTGTGACTGCTTGCCCTGGAATTAGAACTATAATTATGGAACTATATTAGAACTATGAATATGGAGGATGGATTCAATTTTGAGTCTTGGTCCTCCCAAGCTTTCTTCCTAATCCCTGTCTAGGGAGTTTTTCATTGCTACTGGCTTGCTCATTATGGATTTGGACACATGCGATTGTAAAGGTGCTTTGTGACAACGTGTTGTAAAAAGCGCTATAAAAATAAAATTGACTTTGAATTAGGAATGGTAGCGGGGTGTATTGGGAATGGAAGCATGGTGAATTGAGAATGGATGTATTGTGAATTGTGAATGGAAGCATGGTGTATTGGGAATGGAAGCATTGTGTATTGGGAATGTTAGTATGGTGTATTGGGAATGGAAGCATGGTGAATTGGGAATGTTAGTATGGTGAATTGGGAATGGAAGCATGGTGTATTGGGAACGTTAGTATGGTGTATTGGGAATGGAAGCATGGTGTATTGGGAATGTTAGTATGGTGAATTGGGAATGGAAGCATGGTGTATTGGGAATGTTAGTATGGTGAATTGGGAATGGAAGCATGGTGTATTGGGAATGGAAGCATGGTGTATTGGGAATGGTAGCATGGTGTATTGGGAATGGTAGCATGATGTATTGGGGATGTAAGCATGGTGTATTGGGAATGGTAGCATGGTGTATTGGGAATGGAAGCATGGTGTATTGGGAATGTTAGTATGGTGAATTGGGAATGGAAGCATGGTGTATTGGGAATGTTAGTATGGTGAATTGGGAATGGAAGCATGGTGTATTGGGAATGTTAGTATGGTGAATTGGGAATGGAAGCATGGTGTATTGGGAATGTTAGTATGGTGTATTGGGAATGGAAGCATGGTGTATTGGGAATGGAAGTATTATGAATTGGCCACTTACTGTGCTTCCACTTTTCACTAGTAGTTTAAACATCATCTAGTGTATTATTAGAAATCAGTAGTTGTTACAGACTGATGTTACAATTACTGGAAGAAGAATCTTTCTTTGCGCGTGTGTGTGTGTGTGTGTGTGTGTGTGTGTGTGTGTGTGTAAAACTGAAGTGATCTGATAAGCAAACAGAGAGTGCAAAAGAGCCTGAGCTAGAATAGGGACAAACACTGGATTGGTTTTTCAGTGTGTGACAACAAGTGTAAAAGGAAGACACCTTATTGTTATATTCTATACACTGTATAGTTTATATTTTATTATGGAAGTTCTGGTTGAGATGTTGCCATTTCATACATTAGAATATACTCTACACTGCCCATCGATTGCAGTCATCATTTTTAGAATGGTTTATATAATTCAAGAGTAATGCTATTTATTGTTGAACAGGTATGATTATTTAGTCTGGCTTTGTTTCCAACATTAACATGAAAGTAATAGTATAGTTTGTAGAAGTTTGCTGCAAATACAATGTCTTGCCTTTGCTGCACTGTCAACTATTGACTCTCAAATTGCCCATCGACTCTGATGGCTGGTTAGAAATCCTTTTTGTTGGTATCTGACAACTGACATCATTACCAAATGTTCTTCCAGCAAGTTTCTTACAATGACATATTTCTACCAGAGCAGTGCAAAAACACAAACATAATTTTATGTTGCTCATATAAGTGACACTTAGCCGGACTATACCTGTCTATATATCCTGAAGCCTAAAACTAAAATAGCTCCTCTGAGAAAGAAAAAAGGTCTTGACTCCTGTCCTGTGGCTCCTGTCCTAGGCTCTGCCATTATGTAACTACAGATGTCAGCACAGCTCGGCTGTACTAACCAATCAGAAAAGTTCTCTACTATACATATGTCTTGTTTAGTTGGTTTAACCACATACACCACAGATTTGTGCCGTACATTTTGAAATCAGGCAGCCCTGTACAAATGTAATGTGGCACATGCTTCTGTAACGTCCTGTACTCATGGACTCCAAATCAAGCAATGTTGAAGGTCATGTAGCTGCAGGGGTTTATTGAGAAAGGTTTGGAGGGAGAGACTAAAGGAAGGGAGTAGACTCCTTCAGTGCAACGGCATAAAATATTTCAGTATCAGTTGGTAAGGTTCGATTTGCAACTGCTATGCCTTTTCATACAGTGTTGCCATATGTTGTAATGATGTTCATGACTGTTGCTTGTAACTTAACATTTTTGCTGCTGTAATCACAGAACTGCTGATTAGGGCACCAATTTTCTTCCTTCTTTTTGGTAGTTGTCTTATTTTACTTTGAATCCTCACATGTGAATGTCTTGTTAGACCTCTTTAATAATGAATTATTACTTAAAAGATGACTGTCATTTTGCCCTCCTTACGTAGAATCTTTACTCAGCCTCTTATAACTGGTACTTGTACCAGGGACCTATACCACCTTTGTTGTCTCCTTTCATCTTTTCAGCTTTGTTTCATCTGCCTTCCCACTTATTCATACACAAACACACAAATATTTTAGATTAAACACCAGACTGTGTGCAGCTGTCACTTGGTTATAAATTATGCCCTTTTTTCATATTTCTCCTCTCCTTTTACCCCTCTGTACGTTCACTTTTCTTTTGTCATTTTTGCTAATCGTAGATGAAAATGTCACATGGATAACTTCCTGCTGTGATGCTCTCATTTCCTGCTGCCAACATCTTGCCTACCCACAGTGTGCACTGACACTCCCCAATGAGAATGAATAGATCAAACTACAGCTACTCAGTTTGGTAGATTCTTCGATCAAATCCCTCTGTTGTCCCTTTGGAATGCTGTTGGTATACTAAACCCTTCTAACACTCAGTGTTTGGTGCACTTATTGTTGTTTGGTATTGTGATTAATTTGAAAATCCTTCTGGGTTTCAGAATTGACTCTGGCCATATCCTAGTTCAGAACTTTGTACTATTTTGTGCTGGCAAGGTTATATTCTATGAGTAGATGATGAAAGCACTTTTGTAGGTCACTGAGAAATAGAGTGTTTGCTAAATACCGTAAATGTACACACCTTTGTCTTTGTCAATGTAAAGACAATTCAGTGTGTGTATGATGGTTAATGTCATGCAGGTGTTTGTGAGCCATGAAGTTACAAAAATGGAAGGCATACCACAATACTATAGGGTGTGAGAGAGAGGCAAAAGAATGACAGAAAGGGAGTCTGCACAGAAGTGACAAGAAACCCACAATAAAGGGTTACGTTTAACTTGAAGAAGAAAGGGCAGTCGTCAGGAAGCTCAAGACTCTCAAGTCTGTTATCATGCCTTCCTGGTTTTGTCCTTCACACACACAAACTCCCACCGTAGACGCACATCTCCTGAATGCAATGAGTTACTCTTCTGAATTCATATACTTTACAAGCAGAAAATATCAACTCACTAGAAAAATCGTGGTATGCGGAACAGGTGCATGAGAGTGATGCCAGTGATTAGAAGGCCTAGAGAGCTGTGTGTGAGCTCCAGGCAGACGTGTCGCCTCCTGGCAGCTTCACTTTATTCAAATCATTCATTAGGGACTGTGAGCCTGGCTGAGGTCCAAGGGAGTGAGTAGGCTGGACACCCAGAATGTGCTGAAAAGGAGGCAAGACTGGTGGATGTGTTGCTCAAAGGGGATCATCACAGGGTAGCAACAGGGCCCACCTTTCCTGCTGGACATGGTAGTAGGTTCTAAGTAGCCACCCAATATTTTGATAATTCTTCTCCACTTGCTTGTAGGCTTGGAAGTGAGACTTACGGTGACCCCCAGCTGCTAGATCCGGGAAGTGAAATGCGGTCTTCTGTCTGATAGAATGTCTTCTGGGATCCTGAACAAATGAGAAACATAATTAAATAAAGTCTCAGTGGTCTGGAAGAATGTAGAAAGAGATGGGAAAGAAATTGTCTGCAGGCTTTTCAAATATAGACCACCATATCTAATGCAGTGAACTGGCCTTCAGAGGGTGGCAGGCCAGTGAGAAAACCTAGTCCTCAGTAGTAAGCAGGGTCTGTACTGATGCTGCTTCACTGAGTGGAGACCATACGTGACACCATAAGTTGTGTATTTTTTTTTAGCACTGATGGCTACTATTCTGACAGTACATGAGTTCTAGCAATGTGTGGGTCCACCTTGAAAGCAAGACATGTTTTAGACACATTTTAGAATATCATGCTTTGTTTCGTAATGGAGCTCCCAGTGCACAGTGCATGAGTGTGCAATAATGAGACGGGGCTCCCTAGGCCCATTTCCTCATAGAGCCAGACAAATCATTCACTTTTCCATTCTTTGAACCTGGGCCATAAACTAAATGAAATTAAAACTGGAGAACCTGCCTTGTTTGTTTGGAATTCAAGCATTGTGATAACTGGATATGATTGAGGTTTTGGTGATCTGTCAGATTCTGTAATTCTATAGCTCCCTCAGCCTCCTCATGTCTCCGGATCCAGCCTCGCTGCCAGGCTAGTGTGCTGCAGTTTTTCTTGCTGGGCAAGACCGTTCAAATCAAAAGTGCAGGAATATAAATAATTTAATTTTGCTGTTAAATTTCTTTAGCTTCCATTCCCACTTCACACTTGATGAGGGAAATCACTAAAATGTCCAGGACTCTGGTCCTTCATGAAACCTCTTCGGTACAGGGCTGGATACCCATTGTCTAAATTGATAGTAGTCCATTTACTCTGAAGCTGCCATTCTATGGTGAAGGAGTCCTTAAGCATGGGTGGTAAACCAAGGAAAGCTGTATAGAGCATTTTTATTTGTACTGCACATTTCAAGGTAATAAGCAAAAATAAAACCACAAAACATAAAAGTAGAAATGATTTAAAATAAATGTAGAAAGTAAAAGGAAATAAGTCAGGCAGATGTTTTGTGAGGAAGTGAAGGTAGTAGCAGCCTTTTCAGTCTATTATGATGGAGATAATGATCTTTTCAGGACAGACACAACAACTGTACTAAAATCGATGTAAGAGGTGCTGCAATTGTTTGTAGAAGTTAGAGAAAACAAGAAATTGCTTGAAATTATATGCAGTTCTTGCAAAGCTGGATGTCCATACAGGTGATGTCAGTCAGTGCAGAACTCTTTTAATTTAAGTTACAACATTGAGGGAGAACATATCAAGATATCAGACTCTATTTAGATATCATGTACGGATAGAGAGTCATTAGAATGCTTCACTCACTTCCCAGGTTACATGCTCTCTCTACAGGTCTAGTTTAGTAAATAATTTTAATCCTCAGTTGTTCTAGAGCAGAGACCCTGCTACTTTTTTACAGTGGATGGGTCATCGTGAAATGGAATGGTGGGAACAATAAGTCTCCTGCCTTTTCAAAGGCCTCCTTGAGCAATTCTCCACTTTGAAATTATTGTCTTTCACAATAGCATAGTAGTGATGCCACAGTAAAGTATGTTTTTAATTGGTACTTTGTGAAGATCAACAGTTTTACAGTGTCACAGAATGTAATTACTAAAGTTATTATTAACAGTTTATTAATTATTATTAATAGCTTGTTATTGGATGTATTTATATATTGCATTGGATATATACTGTAATAGATGTATAATATTCACTCTGGTTGGTTAAGACAAGCGAGAGTAAAATAAGAAAAATAAACACAAGATTTATTTTGTTGTCATAAACGAGTGTGCTGGAGTCATGCTAGTAACTGTTGTTATTGAATGATGCAATTTAAATGAATTTCATGATGTCATAACTGATTAAATTATGAGAGTCCACAACAGATGCAGAATATATGGAAGTCTGAGCGATTGCTGGAAAGCGAGCGCAAACAGCTTGCCATGTCAAAGTTTCACGAAACGGAAACGACCAATTTAACCCAGACGTCTGCTTGGCCGATTTGGCTGCTATGCTTTTCTTGCTTTTGGATTGTGACTAAGCTCAAACAAAAAGAGGCTGATGGACAAGATAATTCAATTCTCTGTGCAATGGCCAAAGAGACTGAGCGTGTTTTAGCATGTATATGTTTATGGCAGTGGAAGAGACTATTATAAATTATTATGATGCTGCAGTGAGGAAATTTGTGACCACATCACAATATAACGCATGCTAATGGTGCTTCCAAAGATTAAATCAAAGACAAAATGTGGCAAAGCCTGTATGGAATAGCGGAGCACTGTGAATTCTGAGCAACAAAATATGAACATGCATAGTGCATTGTTCATGAATATCTAATATACGAAATCATGCAGTGGCCAAAATATCTGAGAAATTAACTCTGGAAAGAACCGTATAGATAGCACATCAGACAAAACTCCTTAAAATACAATTCACTGGCACGAGAGAACATTAATTAAATGGGTCACAAACCTCGGCAGTTAAACAGGTTAAGACAAACACAGGTGGAAAATCTGAACCTCATGGAAAACATGGATTTTGGATATATGTGATACATTACCATCTGGTCAATCAGAAAACCATTTGTGACATGTACTGAGAATATAAGAATATGAAATTGAAGATGATGTGATGACGTTGTTGGACAGTGAGCCAGTGCAGATCAGACTCAGACCAAACCAAATAAACTCATCAGTCCTCACTGCATGCACTTCATGATAGAGCACCAAAGCTCTATCTGTGTTCTCTACATTAGATACTTTAAGTGGATTTTGGCAAATACCCCTTGAAGCTAATAGCATGAAGCTAGTCATATTATTTGCTCCAAGTCAGATTTGTTGTAAACCTTTTGGTATAACATCTGCCCCAGAAATCTTCAAACGCAAGAATCTGAACCGCTTGCTTTTGAGAGATTTTGCAGGCATTGGGGCAAAAGACAATGTCATTGTACTCACCAATGATAAAAAGCATGATGGTAAGCTTGTGGCAGAGGTTCAGATAATAAAAGAGTCCCATCTAAAGTAATGAAGAAATGTTACTTTGCTTTGCTATGTATTAGGGAAGACTAACTACCTGGGCATATTTCTTCCCAATTAGTTTCAGTTCTGCACTCCATCTCAAATTTGCTCAAGAGTGACACCACATGGGTATGGGAAGACATGCAGAGAACTGCCTTTGATTAGATTAAGAGCATGCCTGTATCAGCACCCATTTGGCCTTGTAAGACACCAGCAGAGCTACGGTGGTGTGCTTTGCAGAAGTGTGGGCTTAGGAGCAATTTGCACAGTACCTACATGGACAGATTCTGTCTCCAGACATATCACAAGCCTCTCATCCCCAGATAATTCCTGTGTCCTGGATAAAGCAGCACTGCGGTGTGAGCGCCTGCTGATGTGCTTAATGAGGTTCTCCTGTCATGACAGGCAGCTAATTGCGATTTCAGTTCTTTCAGGCTGGGAATTCATAATTCTAGTTTCTGTATATAGTTCTGAAATGGCTCTCCACATTTACCTTTGGAAGTGTGATGGCTGCTTGGCAAATTAATCACACACACATTTAGAGTTAAACATTGTGAGAAGGTCTTCCTTCCACACTGCACTGAAACTATGCATTGTCAGTTTCTTGGTTTAGCCAAGAGAAAGGAAAGGAAGGACAGCAGTGACCGGTTCTGATGTTTGGATAATAATAATAATAATATATTTTATTTGTAGGCGCATTTCAGGACTCTCAAGGTCACCGTACATAATATAAAATCCAAGCAAAGACAAGTACATACAACATAAGCAACACTAAACAAATTTTAAAAACCTCAAAAAGGAGGCTAGACTGTATGCAGTCCTAAACAAGTGAGTTTTAAGGCATGATTTGAAAATGACCAAGGAGTCAATGTTATGAATATCGGGTGGGAGTAAGTTCCAGAGATGGGAGTGGTGGGGTTTTGGGGGGAGAGAGCTAAAAACTCTGGAACCCATGGTGGTCAGTCGACTTAGAGAGACAGTGAGATTAATAAATTAATTAATAATAGGATCTGTTTATATGAAGAAGCTTGGTGAGATATGGAGGGGCGAAGTGATGGACAGCCTTAAAGGTAAGCAATATAAGTTTATAATAGATACAAAAATTTGAAGTGAAGCTGTTGAAGGATGGGAGTAATGTGATGAATAGATGGGGTTCTGGAGATAATACTGTCAGCAGCATTTTGAACCAGTTGTATCTTATGGAGGGACTTCAAGGGGAGACCCATCAGGAGAGAATTAGAATGATCCAGACGAGATGTGACCAGGGAATTAACCAAAATGGCAGTATTATCAGGAGCGAGAGAAGGATGGAGACAGTTAATATGACAAAGATAGAAGTATGCAGACCGAGTAATGTTATTTATATGTGTTTGACAAGACAGAGGATGGTTTAAGACAGAGATAGAGATAGTTTAAAACTATCGAAGATGACACCCAGACTCATTACCTGAGGGGAGGGTGAAATGAAGGTCTTGTCAATGGAAATAGTAAAACTGTTTTCAAGAACTGGAACCAATGAGGAGAACCTGTTTTATTGCTGTTAAGTTTGGGAAAATTGGAGGAAAATGACTTCCTTGACTTCCTGTAAGCAATCACAGAGGGAAGAGGGAGGAAGAGTAGAAGTAGGTTTGCTCAAAAGATAGACCTGGGTGTTGTCCGCATAACAACAAAACTGAATACTATACTTATGAAAGATATGATCTTGAGGAAGCAGGTATCTGCTGAAAAGAATAGGACCAAGGACCAAACCTTGAGGAACACCGGAAGTGAGGGGAGATGGATGGGATGTAAATGCCTTAACTGAATGAACTGAGTGTGGTCAGAAAGATATGAAGAGAACCAATGTATTCGAAAAACTGATGGCTGATAATCTATGGAGGAGACTTGAATGGGAAATGGTATCATTCTCATTGAGAAGGATAAATATAGATAAAAAAAAACCTGAGTCTACTGCAGTTAAAAGATCGATGTTATCATTTTGGATGATCTCTCAAACTTTATTCTCTCCCTTTCTATACCCTATACACGTCATCAGCACCCTCTGTCAGTATATTTATTAACTCACATCTTATATTCTCAAAAAAACAAAAACATATGACAACTGGATAACCTCACAGTATCAGTCCATGTAGTATAATACTTTAAATAAGGAGGAGGGCGCATGATGCTCTCAGGGTAATGATAAGGGATGTTATGAGGATGTTTCTGGGCATTCTGCCTAATTTGCTGTGATGTGGAGCAGATAAACAATAGCTATGTCCAATCCACATGGCTTGTTCAGTTTTTGAGGTGTGTGGCTGAATAAGTTTCAAGTAGCGTCTCTTCCTTCTGATGGTGTGTTCCTTCATTTACATCACTGACCTAAACTAAATGTGGAGTATCTACACATTCCTGTACAGCACATCTGAAATGGGAGTTTTATACCTGGATTGAATCTCCTGCGCCAAGAGTTTACTTGTTGTTGAATCGTCTTTTCTGGTAGAGTTTGTCCTCTCTCGCAGGACAAGAACTGGCCACTTAAGGCTTAAATATGAGAGCACAGATGGAGTGCTGAAGTTAGAAGAAGAGGCTTAGTACACCGAACTTGGTACTATCTATGCAACATTTAGCCACTTGGACATCGTGGAGGAGTCTGAAATTTTCATCTTAGGTGCATGTCCACTGTGAGAGATACAACCTAAAAAAACAACTTGTTGAAAAAAGAACAACTGTTGGAGCAATTATTAGAAAATGGAAGAAGCTAAACCTGACTGTCAATCTCCCACAGACTGGGGGTCCACCTCAAGATCTCACCTCATGGCATAGCAATGATCCTAAGAAAGGAAGGAATCAGCCCAGAACTACACATGAGGAGCTGGTCAATGACCTGAAGAGAGCTGGCACCACTGTTTCCAAGGTTACTGTGGGTAATACGCTAAGACGTCATAGTTTAAAGACATGCATGGCACGGAAGATTCCCCTGCTTAATCAGCACACATCCACATCCGTCTTAAGTTTGCCCATGACCATTTGGATAAGTCATGGAAGAAAGTTCTATTGTCAGATGAGTACAATATAGAACATTTTGAATGATGAGTACCATCCCAAAAACACCATCCCTACTGTGAAACATGGGGGGGGAACCATAATTTTTTGGGGGTCTTTTTCTGCACATGGGATAGGACTATTATGCAGAAGCACCCTTAGTGGGCCCGCCGGCGGGCCCAGCTCGTAAATGGCCTTATAAAACATATTAAACATTGATGAATCTCCAAACAAATTCATCGGTAAATTCGATAAATTCAAAATTTCCTATCCCATCTACATGCCTACCGAGTTTCAGCCGTCTACATCATGCAGCCGATCACGAGAAATCCGGCTTTGAAGTTGGTGATGAAAGTGCACCCCGCAGGGAGGTCTCCATACATATTAGAGGTGTGCCAAAAAATCGATTCATATATCAAAAATCGATTCTCATTTACGAGTCAGAATTGATTTTAAATGTCCCAAAATCGATTCTAAGTCGTGGTGAAGTCTCGCGTTACGTAATTACAAAATTACGCGAGACTTTACGCAGCAGACTCTGGGACACACTCATCCCAGAGTGTGCGGAAAAGTTTCAAAACAAATGGAGGAAAGAGATATTCAACCTGTCCCATCTTCATTTAAGGCAAAAATATGGGTTCATTTTGGTTTTTACCGAATGCCAGGGAAGATCGAACTTGACACAATGTAGCTCGTGTGCAAGGCTTGTGTAACGCGGTGAGCACGGGAACGTACACACCGCGTGAAATAATATGGTGGACCCAAGTGCCGTTTGACACTTGTCAAATGTATTAGCGAGAGGGAAACGCGCACAGCGACCCAGAACGAACAAACAAAACAACGCGGAACACTCAACGCGCAAAAGAATAGAAAGAAAAACCGTGAGGGCACGGAGTAAATAGAAAATACAACGCATGGAAAATAACACTCAACCGCAGAGAGACGGGAGAAAGAAGTAAAATAACAACAGTAACTAAAAAACAGCGCAGATAAATGCAACGCGAAAATGAAACCAAGGACGCCAGCAGAAGTGACTGGCAAAAATAAAACCCTTCCCAAAAATAAAGGCAAAACGGATAGGAAGAAATACAGGATTGGGAAAACTTGAGATGGGTCAGGAAGCGGGATAGATACTCAAATAAGTAAAGAGAAAGCATAACAGAGAGAGGTGGCGAGACACAATTTAACGCGAAGCAACCACAGAGAAAGCAGAGACTGGCTGAGAACGTACGGTTACGCCGGTTTAGTCTGGGACTGACTCTGGTGCCCCTACCGACGGCTGGGGGAACTGCATCCGAGCCATCCCCGACAGCTTGCAAAATGAAGCTCAAGAATTTTGGTAACACAACACAAAGCATTTTATTTTACCAAAGCACATTATTTTTGTTAATTAAAAGTGAAAGACACTTTATTTTCTGTATTTGTCATTCTGTCTTGCAAAGAACACTGTAGATCATGCAGATTTTATAGACTGAAGCAGAAATCTTTATAAATCAAATCGTTTTTTGAATCGAAAATCGTTTTTAATCGAAAATCGATTTTTAATCGAATTGTGGCCCCCAAAATTGGAATCGAATCGAATCGTGAGATAGTAAACGATTCCCACCCCTAATACATATAGTGCAAAAAGTGTATTTTAAGTATACTTTAAACAACTTAAAGTTAAAGTCTTTAAGTAACTAAAACTTCAGTATTAGAGTAGAGTTCAGTATTCATAGATGATTGATCTGTTGTACGATCACTCTTTTTTTCTCCCTGTATGCTGTCGCACTTACGGCTCTTAAACATGAATATAATAAACATTTGCTAGGATACCATAATCGGACACATAATCTTGTATGCTGTAGTAATACTAGAAATGGGAATAATCACCAACCTCTTGGAATTCTTTGTACAAATCTGCGTGCCTTCAGGTGTTTGGCCAGATTTTGTTGTGTTAAGCTAGGATTATACTTTCACGAGTGACCGTAGCGCGCGAGTCTGCATACCTCGCGCGTCCCTGCGCGAACTGCTTGTCCGAAATGATATGTGGTAGTATAAAGAAACACCCCTCAAAAACAGGGGAAGGAACATTTGCCTGACGAATTTTAATGTTGCTTTGTGTTTCAGGTTTGAAAAGTGCTGGAATTTAGGCTGAAGTACTTGAAAATGCTTGCAATTGTAACTTCATTTCACAACAAATATCTGTCTGACTGAACAGTTCTCTTGTATTACGTTAACTTGTAATTCCAGGACGAAAAATGAGAGAACGTGAAGACGTTAAGATTGGGCGTTTTGAAAATAAACAACCATTAAATAATGTGATTAAAAGCGAATTATTTCGAATCATTTCGAGTATATGTATAAATATTTAACTTAAAATGGTTCCGAAAGCACCGCTTGCACACTGGCTTGTTCATGTCCTTCAGTTTTCCAAGTATTTCCACACAGCACTTCTGCTGCTTTCCTTGTTTATTAAGATGAGCTGTGAACACACTGTGTTTGCTTTAGCTGCCATTTTAGCATTACAAACTGTTCTGTGCATTACGGCAGCTTGGGTGGGTCAACCGAAAGCGCATTTTATGTAAAAAGAATCAATACTTGTAGATACGAGTATTGTACCGTTTCAGAATGTTCAGTATCGATACGTATCGATATATCGATTTTTTTGACAACACTAATGTATAGCAGTTTGAATACAACTGCTTGTGTTGCTTACAACACAAGCAATTACACAGGTAAAGTGAGTGAAAGGATTGTGTTAATAACACATGTGAAAACTATGCCTGCACAACATAAATATGCAACAATATGCAGTGACAGTGCTCAACACACTACAATGAACAAACTTTTTTAACACACATTTTTTGAGTAGATTGCACATGAATACCCATTCATTTAAATATGGTAATTTAACTGTAAACATTAAGGTTTAAATTTCTCCTCTCCCCTTTTAAATGTTTTCTTCTAAAGTTAATGTTATGGCCATATGTAAAAAGGAGGGAGCAAATGGAGTCTCCAACCAAAATACAACAAAATCAAACATAAAAGTGCACTGAGAAGAACAGAAGAAAGGTAACATTCAGTGACAATGGTAATGAAAATAAAAAGTGTAGCTAATGGCTAGCTGGGGATTTATGTGGTGGGACAGCTGTGAATGTTTCATCTGATAGGTCAAATAAGAAAAGTAATTGTATGTATATATGCCATGCACATGAATTTTTCTAATTCAATCTGTCTTTTGCAATTGCACATGTTCATATCGTGACAATGATGAAAATACAACATATTGCTCAGGACTAGAGAAAACAACGAAGTATCACTTAACCATCCGTGAAAGCTATTCCTGATTCTGATTTAAATTAAATGGGGGTGAGGTTCATGGGGCAGTCATGGCCTGGTGGTAGGGAACTGGTCATGTGATCGGAGGGTCGTGGATTCGATTCCCAGACCTGAGGCCATGACTGAGGTGCCCTTGAACAAGGCACCTAACCCCAACTGGGCGCCGGGCTAGGGCTGCCCACCGCTCTGGGCATGTGTGATCCACAGCCCCCTAGTAATCACTAGTGTGTGTGTGTGTGTGTGTGTGTGTGTGTGTTCGTTCTAACTGCACAGATGGGTTAAAAGCGGAGGACAAATTTCGATTGCGGTGTAAAAATCACAAATGACAAAATATGGCACATTTACATTAAAAGGTTACAGAGCATGGGGAGGGACTACAACTTATAGACAGAAAGCACATGGTTACATAAACAAACACTCATGACAGGTGGGGGTGGGGCGATAGGTGACAAATTCTTATGCTATTTTTGTACTTCATTAATTTATACCATAGCAAGAATGAAGCCCCTTGCGTAAAATATAATACATATGTGAAGTGTTTTATTGCTTATTTTTCTTTGTACATACCAAAAACCAGGTTTGTGGAACTTTAACCTGCAATATGTTTGTTGCATCTTTGTTTAATCAATACTTGAGCTTGATATATCTAGTTTATGCCTTCAAGAAGTATTTTGTACTCAAACTATAAGATTCAGTATTTGCTAGGCTCATATGAGAATTTGAGAACATCAGATGTCTACAACACTGATTCAACATGCTAAACTACAGAAGACAGTTGGTCATAGACACTCATTTACAGTCCAATAGCTGACAATAAGCTTGGTATGTCAGGGGCTTAAATCATCCAGAAGCCATTGCTACCATCACTTAGCCCCCTATTTTGGAAGTCCACAAGTGGAGTGACAAGATAAAGATAAAAATTGTCTGCCAGAACAATTGGGAAACTTGTTCTGTGATGGATGTCGGAGTAAGTTTTCTGTTGCAGAAACTGAGCTCAGATTGAATATAGTGTAGTTGCTATGACAAAATATGTTGTTAAGCTAACCTGCTAATTCTAAGTTAATTCTATACAGAGCATAGAAACATATAATTCAGGATTTCTTAATGCCATTGCCTGTATTGATGGAACGCACATTTCTGTTGCTTTTTGTAAAAATGAAGGACATTATGCAAACACGAAGGTCCTAAGCAGCATTAATATGAAGGTAATGACAGGTTAACGTCCTTCAATATGAAGCATCTCTTCACAACGTTCTGTGACTCATTACTCTTCTCCAGTGTCAAGACAATATGTACTGCTGCCCAAGAGACACAAACTTTGAAGTCATATCTATGTATCACAAAACATGAATCAGCATATTTTAAAATTGAAATACTTTATTGTCATACATTGTACAAGTACAAGGCACGAAATATCCGTTCCCTGATGCCCAGTGTTAAAGCCCCGGGAGCCCAGAGCAGCCGCTGCATCTAAGACGTGCCACCAGCTCTGCAGAGTGGGGGAGAGATTAACACTAGGAGGAGACAAAAAAATATGACCACAGATTATTCTCACAACAGGACAACAGTGTGCACGCAAAAAAAACCCCATAGCACATACAAGCATTGATGACACAGACTTAAGCAGAGAGAGGAGTGATTCATTCAGATAGGGAGGGGGGGAGCCAGAGGCCTGGCACACATTTTTTGTGTCAAAGTTTGCGGTGGAAGGTGAGAGCCATCTCTGACAGTCTCTGAGTGGGGGTAGGAGCAGGTAACCAAGACTAAGACCTTCTGGGAGAATTTTGTTTGTTTCCAATGCAGGAAGCACCAAGAATGAAGAATTTAGCAAGGAGCTCATCCTTGAGCACTTGAGCATGCAAAACTCCTCTTAAGTCAGTGGTCTCCCAACTGATCCAACTTCATGCATAGAGCATTGATACCCTCCACGATCGAATCCAAGCTTTTACTAACAGTCACAGTCTGTGTCCCAACAGCTCTACCCATTGCATTTTCCCTTATGCAAGGATAAAGTGAATATATTAAATGATTTCTTCAATTATGATCATAGAGCACTTTGATGGTTACCCTCTGATGTCTCCTTACCTTTACCCTGAGTCTTGACCACAGTTCTGCTACAATCTGGCCTACTGCAGGACCTGGAGCCAGAGCTGATCAGCATAAGTTTCATGTGATTTTTTAAAAATTTCCTTGTCTAAATGGACATTTGCAGCTCTTTCATAGGCAGTTTAAAAGGCATGCAAATAATCTTTTCTGCACTTGTGCAGTTTAACATTTATGTTAGACTAATATATTCATCAGGACAACCATTAATCATTTCTTATTGCAGAAAGCTTTCATCTGGAAGTGGACGGATCTTTTTCCAAATGGCCATGGCCATAAATACTCTTTGTCAAAAAGATAATCAAGTTGCAATAAACCAATGAATCAGAATCTGCCCTAACTGATATACAAATATACATCTGTAGGTCAGTATCCCCACCATAAAACTGCTGATATCTCTACATCATCCTCATCCTGAAATAGAGGATAAGTGCAGTTACAGGCTGCTTATCTGTTAGTCAAGGTAAAGGTATGTGAATAATTAGATCAAGCACAGCAAAAATCAGTATTACAGTTGTGTCACAGGTGTCACGGTACGTCGGGCCCCCTACTGGTCGCCCCGTATACAGCGGCAGTTGTCTTGCTGTTGGTTTGCGCACTTTAGTCATTAAAACCTCTCTCTTCCCTGAGACTTGGCATGATCGCTTCAAGCCATTTTATTTCGCACTCCCTGGCCGTCACAACAGGTATACACACTTGCAGAAAGAGGATGTTGATTATAAATGTGATTGTATTTATTACTGCACCCTTAATGATATTTAATTATCACTTACCCCCTGTGTCTCATTACCATTTACTACTCAGCGCTTGTATCTTCACAAAAAAATGTGTCTACAATCTCATATGCATACAGATGATGGACAAGTGGAAGACCCCTCATTGCCATAGGAAAACACTATGAGTACCTGGTTATGCCATTTGGCCTTGCAATCAATCCTTCTCTATTTCAACCTTTCATGGATTAAATCTTTCAGAACTTACTAATTCTTCCTAATTTATATAGTTGACCTCCTCATATTGGTACATTTATACCAAATCTGAAAAATATTACTTTTATTGTACTTATGTCGCATTCATAGGGTGCACATTTGCTGACAAGGCCTATGGACATGCAAAACTTCCTGGGACTTTTACTGGATATTCATCCATAATTCTCCATCTCTTGAGAAAGCAGGGCAAGGGCAACCTGTCTTGAACGGCTGTCATAAATGGGGCCTTCAAGTTCCTTAACTGCGCTTTCATTTCAGGAAAGCACACCTGTCCTCTGACAACCTGATCTGGCACATTCTTTCATTGCGGAGGTTGACATTTCAGAGGAGGGAGTAGGATGTATCCTCTCTTACAGGAACACCACCCAAGCTGTTTGCCCTGTGCATTGTTCTCCAAGGATGTGGAATATGGAGATAATTTCAAATGGGGAATCATGACATTTTGACACTGGCACTTGAAAGAGGCGAAAACCTCTTCTATGTACTAACAGACTACAAACACCTGTGAGTGAAGAGCCTCAACCCAAGACAAGCCATGTAGGCTTTGTTTTTCTCTCAATTTCACTTTTCTGTAAGGCTGGGGGACTTTGCACACGTGTTTCATATCTATTGCCTCCTTGAGGAGTGTCAAACTAGTGTAACCCAAGGTTAATAACCCAGAATGTGTGACAGCATGTAATGTGTGTGTGTTGACCCTGAGAGGGGAAATGTGAGTGCAGGCTCGTTTGAGCAGCATAAACTCTGCGCATGCGTAGATGGCAGTTTCTTCAATGTGAGTGATTCTGCGAGGGATGGAGTCTTTTGGAGTCTTTTGGATTATTGTGAGTAATTTCTCCACCACAGGGGAAAGACTGTTCCACAGGCCTGCAACTTTTATTATTTTGTTTAGTGTTTGCCGGCAATAGGTTGAAATTTAGGTTGTGAGTGTAATTGAATATTTCTTGTTCAAATGATTATGTTCAGGTGTGTAGAATTAAGGTATGTGAGTAATGTATTTATTGATGCTCTTTTATGTTAATTGGAAATGGTGATTTATGTGTATATGTAACTTGTTGTTAAGGTCTTATGTTTTACGATTTTCAGTTATTGAGTAATAATACAGAATTGTGTTCAACATACTTTTTAGTTGTCTCCACTCACTATATATAGTGGGTCACTATATAGTACAAGATTTAGGATAATTTGTTTTAATGTGTAGCTGTGAACTCAGGTTTATCAAGCATTCCCACTTGAACAGTAGGGGAAATAAGGCTACATTAGGTTTCCCAGTTCACGTTGTAGATCTGGATGGAGATCTATTGCAAGTTGGGCACTTCTGTGTGGTTCTTCTGAGGCTGTCATCCGTAATCCAGTGGAAAGTTGGAGAGGGTCAAGGAAAGGGTATGGAGGTTTCTTAGACAATCCTGCATCACTCAAACTGACTGACAAAAATACCTCTCCTAGGCTGAGTATTCATATAATTTGTAAAACCTGTCTACACACTTGTGTTTACTTTTACCAACCCTTTTTCTTTCACCAAGAACAATACCTGAACAATACCCGGGTAGAACATACCCATCCTGAATATTCAAAAGTTCAATAGTACATTCAAAAGTGCTGAACCAGTTTTCATAAACTGTAAAGCATATTTTATATGTCTCTGTTGGAATTTTTTGGTAATTTTCTCCTGAACTGATGATTAGGTGAATAATGACGCTTTAGATCAACCAACGATCAAATCAACCAAAGATTCTTTCCACATTTAATTGCAAGAGGATTATTGTTATGTGAATGAGAATCTGTGACCTGATAGAACAGAAAATCAGGAGGTGTAGAAAGATTGCAGTAAAATTTTACATATAGCCTCGTGTTGGCTGTACAGTTCTGCCCGTTTCCTGTGTATACATATTTAATTTAGTATTGTTATGTGTGCTATGGAGTGTTATGACATCTTATATTTATTTTTTGTTTTGTAATAACATGGTCTGTCAATACAGTAAATTTAAGCTTCAATCAGTAAAAGCATGAATGTAAATCCAGTCCAATCTTTCTATCCATCTTGGACATGGAGTAATGTGTAACTTTGTATTACTGAAATTGATATGTACAGTCTTGTGCATTTTCAATCATTGTCTTCAAAACCTTAGCAAACAGAAAATGTTAACAGAGTACACTGATATATGACATGGCACAAGGGCTTGTCATTCTACTGTTACAGGCATGTTTATTGCCATTAATACTTACTTTTGGGACAAGAATGAGGGATTTTTATCAGGTGGCAGGCTTTAGCTGGTAATCCACTGTGATGCTGTTTGTATGAATCATTTTGAGAAATGCACTTACAACTGTGCAAGTGTTCATGATGATTCAAGAAATGCACCAAAGTGACTGAGAAAAACTAATATAATAATGTCAAGGTTTCCGTTCTGGAATTGCAGTTGCCATGGCGCTAGTCTCCTGGCTTTCTTTTCTTTTCATTACTGGTTCTGCCTTGTAGTTTAGTTTCAGCTGTTTCTTGTTGTTGTCTTGGTTATTTATAATTTTAGTTTTGTTTATATAACATGCAAGGGAAGGCAAGATGCTGAGATGAGTAGGCTATTGTTAATAGCAACATTTATTATAATAGTTAGCAATGGCGCTGTAGTGCTAACAGATAAATGACACACATATCCACAATACAATGGGATGTAAGGTGGACAAGAACTGACAACGATGCTAGACAACACTAGCATTTTCTCTAGCTGCCTAGGCAGTGAAGTCCCTATAGAAGCTAGTCAGCCTCCCTTCCAACACTCTGGGGGAGCAAGCCACAAAGTATCTAATTAACTGGTCTCCGAAGCTCTTGTCTCAGGGGTTAGGCAGGAGGGGAAAATAGATGCTTCTAACCCCTCTTGCCATGCGAGTCTAGCCAGCTGCCGCCCCATAGCCCCTGGGACTGTGCTATAGAGTTCCTGCCTGGTGTGCCTCTTCCTAGGATATGCAGTCTTTATCCGCCATCTCGTCCGGAAGATGCCGAGATGGAAGCTTACATCGATGAAGCCTTGCAAAAGGGCTTTATTCACCTTCCTGGGTTGTACTCTGCCCTGGGAAACTATCCATGGACCAAGACAAGGTTTCAGCAATAAATACCTGGCCTACCCAGAATACTTTGAAGGAGTTGCAAAGATTCCTAGGGTTTGCACATTTCTGTAGATGATTTATTAGAAAATTTGGTATAGTTGCCATGCTCCTCACCAACCTTTTAGAAGGGCAACCTGCTAAACACTTTCACTGGACTCCCGAAGCTGAGTGGGCTTTCGGTGCTCTGGGGAGAGCATGCACCTCGGTGCCAGTACTACATCAGCCGGATCCTGATCTGCTCTTCGTCATTGAGGTTGATGCCTCTGAGGTGGGGGCTGTGCTATCACAAAGACAAGGTAAGCCTCCTAAGCTGTACCCTTGTGCCTTTTATTCAAAGAAACCCCAATCTGTGGGAAATCGTGAATATTAGCTATCAAGTTGGCACTGGAACAGTGGAGACATTAACAAGAGGAAGCACAACATCTGTTTTTCTTGTACACAGATCACAAGAATCTTATGTATCTGAAATCCACAAAACGACTCACTTCTCGCCAGGCTTGGTGGGCTCTCTTTTTCTCTAGGTTCCAGTAGACTGTTTCCTATAGACCTGGCTCTAAAAATATCAAAGCAGATGCCCTGTCACGCCTCTATGTTAAAGAATCAGACGATCAAGAACCTAATTCCGTTTTACCTGCTCAATGTTTTCTAGCACCTATTAGGTGGTACTTCCAAGAAGAGCTTGAGGACACACTGCACAAAGATCCTGGACCCCCTGACTGTCCTGCCAGTAAACAATTTGTTCCTGTCACCTTGAGAAGTGAGCTACTCCACCTAGTGCATTTGTCTCCCAGTGTGGGACATCTGGTAATCACTCGCACCTCTCATCTAGTCTCCAAAAAATACTTGGGGGCGGTCCTTGAGTGATGATGTGTGCGACTTTGTTCTAGCATGTCCAGTATGAGCCCAGGATGGGAAACTACAACCGTTACCAATCCCTCACTGCCCCTGGTCTCACATAGCGATCGATTTTATTACAGCTTTACCCAGCTCTGGGAGGCACATTATTGTTATTATGGATATGAACCTATCGTTGACAGGTTCTCCAAGATGTGTCGGCTTGTCCACTTCCTTGAGCTGCCCACCAACCTGGAAACAGCTCAGACTATCTTCTCTCGTTTTCCGTATATATGGATTCCCGGAGGGGATCATCTCCAACCGAGGTGCCCAGTACACATCTCGGGTTTGGACTCAATTTTATTAGAAGTTTGGTGTGGCTGTCAGTCTCTTCTCAGGTCATCACCCACAAAATAATGGGGTGGTAGAGCGAGTCAACCAGAAAATTGGCCGGTTCCTCAGGCAGTATTGTGTGTCCCAAACCTACTGGGACCAGTTTCAGCCCCTTGGGCTGAATATGCCTGTAATTCTCTGAAACCCTCTTCTACTAAGTTAACCCCTTTTGAATGTGTATATGGATTTCAGCCTGAATTTCTCCCATTGGATGACACTCCCACAGATGTCCCAGCTCTGGATGAGTGGTTCCAGCAAAGCAAGAAGACGTGGGAGGCTACCCATGTCCACTTGAGACTAGTGATCAACTCTCAGCGGCACTTCGCCAACCATCAGCGTCTCCCTGCTCTTGTTTACCACCCTGGACAGAGGGTGTGCTTGGCTACACGTCATATAAATCTCAAGCTGCCATGCCTTAAGCTCAGTCCCAGGTATGTAGGCCCTTTCGAAGTTCTCAGCTGTGTTAATGACATCATGTATCGGCTCCAGCTCCCTTCTCACTACAGAGTTAATCCCACATTCCATGTGTCGCTACTCAAACCTGTGCACTATAGCCCCATGAGCGCATGCGCAGATCAGACAGACCCTGCCAGCACTGCTGAAGATTGATGGGCAGCCTGTTAGGACACTAATAAAACCCTCCTGGAACCCTCAAAGGCAACAGGGGGCCTTCAGTATCTGGTTGACTGGGAAGGATATGGCACAGAGGAACAGTCCTGGGTGCCTGCCGTGGACATTTTGGACCCCTCGCTCAGTTTCACTCCCTTCACCCAGACAGGCAGGCACCCAGATGGAGAGGGCGTCCTTGAAGACTCAGTGGGGTGGCAGGAGCTGTCCCTACAGCTCCGTTCCAGAACTCAACAGCACCATCTAGCGGAGGTCTCTATGGCCAAGATCCCCTTTGCCTGAATATTAACTCAGTGCACCTGTGTCTCATCAGCCACACCCCTGAGCCTTCTTATTCTCCTGGCTGTTTCAGTCTAGTCACAAAGTATTTTTTACTATGTCCCTTACGGTTACCTTACCGACTGACTTCCTGTGCTCCGACCTCTGCTTCCATCCTAGACCTTGTTGCTAGCCTGCCATTAGAATTTGGACTGGACTCTGCTTTCCTGGTTTGACCCCTGCCTGTTCGGACTTTGCCTCTGTCTCATCCCTTCACCCCTATGGCTCCCTAACCGACAGATCACTCTGTGTGAAATTTGGGAGTCATTGCTCAAACCCAAACCTAATAAGCTTCACATATCTCAGCACTTGTCCTGCTTCTACTTACTGCACATTACAATTAAAATTATGGCAGATCATATAAAGATTTTTTATTTATTAAGGGATTAAGGGTGCAGTGCAGCATTTTCACTGTCCCTACAATTATACTTATCTGGGATTTGTTGGGGCCAGTCCTTCAGTTTAGCCCCAGTGACCAATCAACTGATGTACGCCATGGGATGCTTGGCTTATGAACAACATCAAGGAGCAGTACCTTCCATAAAGATGGAAGTTGGAGGCCAAGAGAAGTTAGCCTGAACAGAATCCAGTAAGACATCCAAGAAAGGGTATCGAGTATGAAGAGCTGGACAGCTACAGGCCCAGAGATGGTCTACACTGTCTCATGGAGACAGTGGCTTTCTGTTAGATATCAAATTGGTTTAAAAATTCCTCTGTTGACCTATAAGGCGTCAAATGGTCTTGTTCCACAATATCTGAGTGAACTCATTGCATATTATAACCCATCTCGCCTTCTGCGCTACCAAAATGCAAGATTTCTCTTAGTTCCAAAAATGAGTAAGACTACAGCCAGAGGCAGAGCTTTAAACTTTAAAGCAGTTGACACAGTTCCAATCTTTAAATCTAGACTTAAGACTCACCTATTTAATCAAGCTTTCAGTTAATATTCTACACGTGAAGGTATGGAGCTCGGGGGGGGGGGGGGGGGGGGGGCGGCAATCATTGAATCTTCTGGTAATCTGAGATGTTGATTACTCTAGTTGTGACAATGACTTGGGTGAAAAGCAATGGCTCAGTGAACCCTCATGACTGTGGTCACCTCCAGGTCTCTCCCTTTAGTTATGCTGCTATAGATAAGCCTGCCAGAGCCACATGCTAATCACTGGCACGTGAGCTATATATGTCTGTTTAAATCGATGGTTGTTTAAATTGATGTTCACATATTCAACCTGCATTTTATATCTTGGTTGCATGTTTCTACCAAAGACAATTTCATACAATCACCTAGGAAATGGTGTGGCTTGCCAGTGGATGTGCGATGCCAAATCAAAATCAAATCATATAGCGCTTTTTACAACAGTTGTTGTCAAGTGTCCGAGTCCAAGCCCCCCAGTGAACAAGCCATGGGCGACAGTGGGAAGGAAAAATTCCCTAGAGCATGAGAAAGGCTCAGTGGGGAAACCCATCCTCCTCTGGCCGATGCCAGTCATGATGACAACAGTAATTAAAGAGTTATGTAAACAAAGAAGTGATGGGAATGATGAATAGTTATCATCTTTGTGTGTATTTATATACGTGTTCTCTATGTAATTCTTATTCTTAAGAGTCCTAGACTTCTTGATGATCGATAATAGTAGTCCAGAGATATATCTGTAGAATTCGGGGTGGCGAGAGGGTCCAAGGCAGTGGTTTGATCCTTCATCCATAGCTGGTTAGGCAGGAGGTGGCAGACCCAGGATTTATAGCAAGAAAGGCTCGTCTGTCCTCAGTATTTCTCGGGGAGGAGGGCAACCATTTGGAAAAAGAAAAGAGGGACTATTAGCTCTGTATGGGATTATATGTGGCACAGAGGAAATTTAAACATTTCTGGAGTGTGGCAGCAACTCCTGCATTAAATTATTCCAGCCAAGATGATGGATAGTGAGTAGGATGCATTGCACTCAGTCTCCGGCACTTTTCTCCCCTGCACTATAGTCTCATCAGACCCGAACATTTCTATTGCTCAATATTCTTTGAACACGTACTTACTCACGTTGGGTGTCGTATTTTGTATGATAATGGCTTCCAAGTTGGTCAAACAAGGCAAGATGGAGCTAGGCACCAAATCTGAAATACATGACGCCCCCGATCAACAAGTTAGCGTTGCGCTGCTAAGTTGCTGGAGGAATACTGCAGCGCTATTTGTGCAGATCACAGACTTGCTCTCGCTGCCCTGGAGACCAAAATTGATCAATTGCAGCTCACAGTGTATGATCACAGGCAAAAATTTTCCTCTCTAGAAATCAGCTCTAATTTGCTGGATAAAAGGGTCCAGACGCTGGAGCTGGTATGCGCGGAGCTAAAAGACGCTAAAGTTAAACTACAAGCTAAAGTCACTGGCAGCAGACACAATAACATCCGTGTCATCGGTGTGCCTGAATCTATGGAAGGTCCACGTCCCACTGCCTTTTTCTCCGAATTTTTATCAGAGGTTTTGGGTGCATTCTTCGCCACCAGAAATAGATAGAGCACATCTGGTTAGCAAGCCACAACAGGGTGGCAGACCAAGGGCTGTTATTATCAAGCTGCATTATTACCAAACTAAGGAGAAAATTATCCATGCGGCTTGCTCTAGAAGAAGTAATTTGCAGTATCGTGGCCATCCAGTTGTAATTTACGAGGATTATGCTCCGGAGGTCCTGGAGCATTGAGCCGAATACAGAGATGTGATGCAGCATTTGTACGAGTCCGGTCACAGACTGGCACTTCGGTTTCCTACTAGGCTTTTTATCTCATCACCAAGTGGTGGCAAGAAAAGACTGAACTCGGTTGTGGGAAGCTGAGAACTTTCTAAAATCCAGGCAAATTGTCACTTCTCAGCATAATGGTTAAAACCGGCTTGGAGCCATCAGGATTGGTGGCTATTGTATTACTGTGGCATCTATTGGAACTGCTTTGGGTTTCATTATTCACAGTATTGTCCCAACCGATGGGTTGGGTACTGTTCTGTTTTGGGGTTTTGTTCTTGTTTGATACATTTTTGTAAGTCGCTCTGGATAAGTGTCTGCTAAATGCCGTAAATGTAAAGTTTTCAATATTCAGGGGATATATGAATATCTGGTGCAGTTTCTGTTATAATTTGAATGCGTGTTTAGGGCCTCTGCGTTTAGCCCACCCATAATGGGGTGAGGGTTGTGTGTGATCTGTATGTATGTGGTGTTAGTTGGTATGCTCTCCCTTTGTTCTCTTTGTTTTTTATATTTTATATATTTTTTAGGGGTGGGACGCAATAAAAAAATTATCTAATTTATCAGAAGCGTTGTAATTAATTAATCGAAATCATTCGCATTTTAAATGCATTTCAGTATTTAACATGAAAAATATTAATTTAAGTTTGAATGATGAATGAATCAATGAACATAAGCATAAACTTCAACATCTTTGTGACGCTCGTGGGTCGGCGAAGGACGAGACACAGAATCCTTCTTTTCCATGTCACTTTTATTTAACAAAGATTGCGCAATAGCGCACGAGCAACATATATTGCACACGGAACGTGTAAACGTTAGACAACAACGAGCACAGGACATTGCGCGAACGCACATTAAATAGACAGACCACATTAGCCCCACGTGATTACGAGATGAGTCACAGGTGAGACGAATTATCACAAGACATAACCACAACCACGTAGTTCTACAGACGCAGACGATGCACGTGGACAACGTAAACACACGCCCAAAAAGGAGGGGCCGGGGTCCTCAACGTGACAATCTTGTTTATTTTTCCACAAGTCTACTACAGACCAATAGATGAGTGCAGAAAACAGAGTTTTCAGAACACTGGAAATTCTGACCAAAAATGTTGTTTAATTTTGGGAGTTTTGCTCAGGATATTGGAAGAATAAAAATAATTGATGTAAATCAGAAGATGTTTCTTAATACCATTTTAGATGGTATACTTTTTCTTTAATTTCCCAGGCCTCTGCCACAGGCATCTCCATAGTGCCTAGAAGTGGTCTTCTGCATGCTCAAAGCAAATGACTGGATCTTCCATTCATCATCTATAATATGAGCTGTCACACCAAGATAATTCTTGTTGCTAACAGAGGTCCAGTGATCCACAAAAGGGAAGAGGGGGTTTGGTAGACATATGGGCAGACTTACAAACACTGGCACACACACACACGAAACAGGCACCAGGCTGCGCGCCAGGAGGAGGGTGATTAGGGGAGAGAGACCAGGAGCTGCTGGTGCTGCAGGTGCTGCGGTGGGCGGTGCTCCTCCTGCCCTTGCTGCAAACCCTCCACCGGGCGCAGCGCTGCTGGCGGATGCGCCAGGTGCAGCGCGGTTGGCCGACGCGCCAGGTGTAGCGCAGTTGGCCGACGCGCCGGGTGCAGCGCGGTTGGCCGACGCGCCGGGTGCAGCGCGGTTGGCCGATGCGCCGGGTGCAGCGCGGTTGGTCCCACCCCTCGGTGGACCGTAGGGGAGTCCATCTTTGCCCGGTGATCTCCCCCTGGCCCCGGCAGTGGGAGCGGCTTCCTCTACCTCCATCGCCTCACTGCCACGGCTCCAGCTCATGGGCTGCCCCGAGCTGCCACCCCGGGAACAGTCCATGTCGCTAGCTGAGGAGCGCTCGGGGGATGAACCCGCCTCCGGACTCCCCCTTTTCACCGTCCCGGCGGACACTTCCGAGGGGGGAGGGCTCTCCTCTTCCTCCTCGGGATAGGAGCCCTCGGACAGAGGATAATCCCCGTTCTCATCTTCCTCCCCACCGTCATCATCGGGGTATGCGGAGCACTCCGACGGAGGGTACTCCTCGTCGTATTCTTGCTCCTCCTCCTCGCCGGTGGGAGAGGGACCTACGGGTGGAGGGAGGTAGTCTTCTTCCTCCGACTCCTCCTCCTCCTCCTCTTCACCGTAGTCGCCGGTGGTAGCGTCGCTCACCGACGGGGGGTAGTCCTCTCCCTCCCCACCATAGTCAACGGTGGAGGCGTTGCATAGCGACGGAGGGTAGGCCTCCTCCTCCTCGTTCTGCTCCTCCTCCTTGCTTGGAGAATCCCCCTCCCCAAACTCGCTCTCGGGGGTCTTTTCCGTTGCGCCGATCTCAAAGGAGCCCACCCTCAGGGGTGAGAGGTCCCTGGAGGATGAGGGGTGATACTTCCCCCACAGTCGCACCGCCTCCTGGCGGATCTTCTCCGCCAACTCGGGGTTATGGTGTTCCCGAGCTTGACGCAGCAGGGACGCACACACCGGGTCCTCCTCCAGCTGCGCCAGCGTCGGCGGAACTTCGCGGCGTGGGGGAGAGGACGAAGAGCGGTGATGCCTCTTGCTGGGCTTCTTGCCCTTCTTTGGCTTGTTCTTGTAGCCTGGCATGTTCTTGTGTCTCTGCCGGCTCGTCGTTCTGTGACGCTCGTGGGTCGGCGAAGGACGAGAAACAGAATCCTCTTTTTCCACGTCACTTTTATTTACCACATAACCACAACCACGTAGTTCCACAGACGCCGACGATGCACGTGGACAATGTAAACACACGCCCAAAAGGGAGGGGCCGGGGTCCGCAACGTGACAATCTTGTTTATTTTTCCACAAGTCTACTACAGACCAATAGATGAGTGCAGAAAACAGAGTTTTCAGAACACTGGAAATTCTGACCAAAAATGTTGTTTAATTTTGGGAGTTTTGCTCAGGATATTGGAAGAATAAAAATAATTGTTGTAAATCAGACTATGTTTTTTAATACCATTTTAGATGGTATACTTTTTCTTTAGTTTCCCAGGCCTCTGCCACAGGCATCTCCATAGTGCCTAGAAGTGGTCTTCTGCATGCTCAAAGCAAAAGACTGGATCTTCCATTCATCATCTATAATATGAGTTGTCACACCAAGATAATTCTTGTTGCTAACAGAGGTCCAGTGATCCCCAGTCAGAGCCACATTTGTGGCGCTCTTCACAATAACCTGTTTTACTTCCCTTTCCTCATCATACGGCTGCTGGATTTTCTTCGACATTGTCTTTCTGGACGGCAGTTCGTAACTTGCATCAGTTGACGCAATTTGCAGCGCTTCTTGTAAGCCTTTATCTTTGACCACAGAGAGCGAACAACATTGCAAATAATGTGACGCGTCAAGTATAAACGCCTCCGCCGCTTGCACGAGGTGTGCGGAGTCATGCGCTACGGTCACTCGCAAAAGTTTAATCCAGTCTTAATGGTCCAATGAAGGTAATTTAAAAACCAGGACGTTTCCTCACTTTTAAAAAACCTGGGTCCTGCACCTACACGGTCCGCCGTCTGTTGGACGTGCGCCGCGTCCGGGGTCGCGAGCAGTTCCTTGTTGATTGGGAGGGGTACGGGCCCGAGGAGCGCTGCTGGGTTCCCCGGTCCTGTATTCTGAGTCCAGCCCTGATTTCTGACTTCTACCGCGACAAGGCCGTAGCTCTGGGCCCGCGGGGTCTCGGGCCTAAGAGGGGGGGCTCTGTCAGGGCTGGGTTCAGGACCATCCCTCCTGTCACCACTGGAGGGAACCCACAAGCTAATACTCGTGGTAGTGTCAGGGCTGGGTCCAGGACCATCCCTCTTATAGCCACTGGAGGGAACCTACGAGTTAATACTCATGGTAGTGTCAGGGCTGGGTCCAGGACCATCCCTCCTGTTGCCACTGGAGGGAACCCACGAGCTAATAGTCGTGGTAGACGCAATCAGCAGTGAGGACCTGCAGCTGTGTCTTCTCCTATTTAACTGGCACGGTTGCAGTGCCTCACTGCTGAGTTGTTTGTTGCCTCTTGCTCTTGCAGCCAGCCTGTATCCCGGTTACCGAGCATTGGTTTGTCTTACTCTCTCTCTCTACTGTTTTTTCGAGGTCTCTTCTCCTGCGCCCTTACTGGCCTTTCTCAAGTTTTCCCCCAAGCTGTTTTTTCTCTATTTTTTAAGTTTTTGTTCTTCTTTGCTGCCAGCTCCAGTCCTGGCTTTTGTTTTATTTTGCTCGTTTGTGCTTCCCTTTGATCACTACACGTTGAGTTTTAGCTGGTTTTCCTCCGTGTGCTTTTGTTTTCATTCTAGTCCATTTCTTCTTTTCTTTGTTCGTTTGCGCTCCCTTTTGACAGAGTTTTTATCTCCTCTGTTTTTGTTGTTTTCACTTACCTGGTCTTACGTCGAGGTCGTTCCGTATTCTTTTCTGTTTTCGTTTTCTGAGATATACTCATCTTTCCTTTTCCGCGTTTCCCGCTTAGTAGCGGAGGTCTCAGTTTGTCATTCTTTCTTTTGGGTTTTGCCCCTGGGTTCATCTCATACAAAAACCCTGCGAGTCCCTTGTTCCCTTGGGATTCGCGTGACATTAACTCAGTGCATTAACATTTAAACATTTGCATTTAACCATTTTACTAGTACCTTTATAATATTGCTATAATGCTTATTTTACTAGTACCTTTATAATATTGCTATTCATTTCATTCATTCATTTATTATTAATGACCACACAACAAGTTGGTGGAATTTGCTTCCTGTACAGCATAACATACTCATGCATCTCTGTGTCCAAAAAAAAAATTGAAAAAAAATACATTGACTTAGTGACCGTACAGCTGTTGGAAAGAAACTGTCTTTGAGTCTGACTGATTTTGTTGGTAGAGACCTGTAGCGTCTTCCAGAAGGCATGCGTGTAAACAAGTGATATGCAGGGTGAGAGGGGTCTAAAGTGATCTTTTTTGCTCGTTGCATGATGCGTTTTTGATACAGTGTGTCTATGGATGGGAGGGTGTGGCCTGTGATTTTGGATGATTTATCTATTATACATTGTAGTTTTTTCCGTGAATGGTTACCCAGATTTCCGTACCAGACTATTATAGATGAGGTAAGTATGCTTTGAATGATTCCTGTGTAAAACTGAAGGAGGATGTTCTGCCTGATTCTAAGTTTTTTCAGTTGTCTGAGGAAAAATAGTCTTTTATTGGCTTTTTTGTATATTTGGTTTGAATGCTGTCTCCATTTGAGTGAACTACTGATGTATGTACCAAGGAATTTGAATGAGTCTGTGATGGTAATAGGTTGAGTAGAGATGAGGATGGATGTTTTGTAAGTAGTGAAAAATCGACAATTAGTTCCTGTGTTTTTGATGTATTAAGCTGTAGGTTATTGTTTTGGCACCAAGTGACTGCTTGGGTGACCTGTTCACGATAGTGATATTCGTTATTGTTACTGATGAGTCCAATTATTGTTGTATCATCCGCATATTTAAGAATAGAGACTGAACTGTGAGTGGATGTGAGAGTGTTTGTGTAGAGTGAAAAGAGCCATGGTGAAAGAACACAACCCTGGGGGGCACCTGTACTTAGGGTGAGAGGTTGTGATGAGAGGCTACCCATCCTGACTCTCTGTGTTCTTTGTGACAGGAAACTGTGAATCCAATAACATAGGTTAATATCAATGTCCATGTCTATAAGTTTATTGAAGAGGATGACTGGGTTGATAGTATTGAAAGCGGAGCTAAAATCAATAAACAATATCCGGGCATAGGTGTTTGGGGATTCTAGGTGTTGCATAATCCTGTAAAGAGCCAGGTTAACTGTATCCTCCACGGATCTATTAGACCGGTAAGCAAACTGGTAACTATCCATTAGGTGAGAAGTAAGGTCTTTCAAGTGTGAGAGTATGATTCGTTCAAATGATTTCATAGCAACAGATGTAAGAGCGATAGGTCTATAATCATTAAGACAGGATATTTTGTTAGTTTTTGGTACAGGGATGATAACCGAGTCCATAAAACATTTTGGAACTGTACACTGACTAAGAGAACAATTGAAAATTAAAGTAAAAATTGGAGCTAGCTGAGCTGCACAGTGTTTTAAAACAGCTGGCGTGACTCCATCAGGGCCCGCTGCTTTCCTCTTTTTATTTTTCCTAAAAGAGGCTCTCCCTCCTCCTGAATGTGAACCTGAGGTAATGGTGGAGGGACTGGAGTCGGAATAGGATGGATAGGCTGCTGTTCGAATCTGCCATAGAAGTTATTTAGTGTGTCTGGTAGGTCACTATTACTGTCTAGTGGGGGGCAGGGCCTTTTTTTGTAACTAGTCATGTTTTTTATTTTTTGCCAAATTGATTTAGTGTCATTAGATGTTATTTGCTATGTTATAATGCTTATTTATTTTCCTTTGTCGTTTACTGAACTTTTTTTTTTGTCTGAATCACCAAGCAACACCATCTCATTCAATGTATGTGGTGTATTGTTGATTGACAAAAAGTCCAAAATGTTGATTTAGGCTATATGTACAGTAGCTGTACTGTATACTGTACATATAAATCAACATTTAAGACTTTTTGTCAATCACCACATACATTGAATGTGTTGGATGAGTTGGTGTTGCTTGGTGGTTCAGACAAAAAAAAAAAAACAAGTTCAGTAAGCGACAATGGAAAATAAATAAGCATTATAGCAATATAATAAAGGTACTAGTAAAATGGTTTAATGAAAATGTTTAAATGTTAATGCATTGAGCTAAACAGATAGATGGCCAGGAGAAGGAGTGGTCCCTGAATGTGGATGCCCTGTTTGGAGTTACTTTGTGTGACCAATGAAGTGTCATTGGCACTTTACTGTTAGTTTTCTTTATTAAAACCATATTCTCCTGCACGTGTGTCCAGTCTACCCTGCCCTCATGTTACACTGAGGTTACAGGGTATTTATATGAATGTGGGTGTGAATCAATATGGCAATGTGTTATTTTGTGTGTGGGCTGAAACAAAAATACAAATATAATGATGAACATTATCTCCAACGATATTAGAAAATGCGTACTAGTATAACTAGTGCTTATGCACATGTAGTGGCAGGTATCCATAATTGTCTCAATGACTCGAAGATACACAAAATAATCCATGACTAATCATCAACTATGAAATTATCTGATACAGATAGCTGTGCAGTACATGAACACATGCAGCCATAAGGGCCTTACAGCAGATTAATACACATCATAATGGGAACAAACCTATTACTAGCAGAGGAATAAGAAGGTACTCACCTGCTCATGAAAGTTAGCTAAACCTATGCAGTGAACACAGAAAGCGACGTGACCAATCGAATGTTAATGTGACTTATACATGTCTACATTACATCCTTGTCCATTACAAATAATAATCAACTGAATTTGTGTATATTTTCTGCAAGTGAATTTTTAACATTCACACTCAGGTTTTTATTCTGATATTGGTCAAACCTGACAGGGAGTCCAACATAGAAACCTAACCAACACAAAAAGACATATTCATACACACAAGTATGCAACATAATCTGACATAGAAAAGAACCATGAAACAGGCTGTATTGAAGACAATAATCCACAACACAAACATGCAAACAAAGCATATATAAAGACCATACTAAACATGAAACACCTGAACACACTAACGAGGAGGACACCACACTAAACATGAACATGAAACATGAAATGCAATACAATTAAAGAAACTACTAATGTTACCTATATTGCGCATTTATCTGAAGGCTGGAACAAGTCAGACTTGGACAATGTCAATAAACTTCCTAAGTAAATAAATATATGTCTATATATATATATATATATTTACCCACCACAAACAATAGCTACATCTCAATACAGCCTTACATCCATCCATCCATTTACATCTGCTTATCCACTTATTCAAGTCAAGTTTGCAGGGGCGGTAGCATAAGCAAAGAAGCCCAGGTTTTCCTTTCCCCGGCGACCTCTTTCAGCTCTTCTGGGGGATGACGAGGAATTTCATGGATAGCTGTGAGGTATAATCTCTCCAGCGTGCCCTAGGTCTTCCCTGGGGTGTCCTCCCAGTTGGACATGCCTGAAACACCTCACCAGTGAGGTCCCCAAGGGGCATCCGGACAAGATGCCAGGAGGAGCAGCGACTCTACTCCCAGTCTCTCCCAGATGACTCCTCTCAAAGGCAGAGTCCAGACTCCCTGCAGAGAAAATTTATACCGCTTGCATTTGATCTCGTTCTTTTGGTCACTACCCAAAACTTGTGACAATAGCTGAGAGTCAGAATGTAGATTGACCAGTAAATTGAGAGCTTTGCCTTTTGGCTCAGCTTCACCACAATGGTCCTGTACAGTATATGCAACACTGCAGCCAATCTGATCCACCTATCCACCTCCCGTTCCATCCTTCCATCACTTATGAACAAGAACCCAAGATACTTGAACTTGCACTAGAAAAATAACAAAATTATAAATACTAATTAATTTCATTGATAATAAAACAATCATATTAACCCATCATTATCCTGCCTCATTAGCAATGGCTAGAAAAGGGTGGCACATAGGCATTAATCATGGCACAGCACAGAAACAAAGTCTGAATACAAGGTCAATAGAGGCTGTGATCTACCATACAACGCAGGATCCCAGATGCAGGCTGTGCAAACATGCCCCTAAGATAATCCAGCACATAATAGTGAGATGCAACATGCTAGCAGACAGAGTGTAACATGGAACGCCATAACTAAGTGGCTGGCATATTATGCAGAAACGTCTGTGCTGTTTACAAGAAATTCCGAGGTCAAAGTTGGACACAACCATGAAGGCAGTGGAGAATGATTGAGCTGTGATCCTGTGTGACCGGAAAGAGACTGACAAAATTGTAATGTCTAACCAACCAGACATAGTAGTGATGAACAAACAGCAGAAGAAGGTCATAGTAATAGATGTAGATTCCAATGTGATAGCATCATCAGGAACAAGGAACATGAAAAGCTCAAGAAATTTCAGGGGCCAAGAGAAGAGCTAGGAAGGATGTGGAAGGTGAGCGCAGTGGTTCCCATGGTAATTGGGCACTAGGGCTGTGTCCCCCAAACTGAAGAATGGCTCCAGCAGATCTCAGCTCAGAAACAACATTTGAGATCTTTACCTAGAAGAGTGTAGTCCTGCAAAACAGCTAAGATACTACACAGGAGTAGAGAACCCGAGCTTAAAGGATAAAGAGACCGCCCAGAGGAGGGTAGGTGGGGAAATAATATTTTTTATTCATGTGTGGTAGAGTGGGCATGTGATTAGTCAATTGGGAAGAAATAGACAGGACAAATGCCGTGGTCGAAGGGTTTTTAATTTCCTTTTTTTTTTTAAATAGCAAATTGTGTACAGCAGTGATTCTCTCAAATCCACTTAATTGGACTCAATGTAGACTGAATGCAGACTAGATGTGAACTGGACTTACTCCTTTCCCACCTAAGTAGTGGGATAAAATCTACTAGATGGTAACAGGTGTATTTTACATTAACAGGTTTGCATTCAGCATAAAGAAATGTGGGTAACACTTTCTATGAATCTGGTATCTATAATGCATTATAAGGGCATTTATAAACATATATAAAGCATTCATAAGGCTTTATAATGTTTGACATAAGCATTTGTAACTGTACATAAGTGTTCATAATTACACACATAACATGTTATAAGACTATATTATAAGGCTTTATAGCACTATAATGTTATTAAGTGCTATAATCCCCTATAATATATGTATGTTCCTGTTCTCTTGAATGTTGGTGAAACCAGCATCATAAAGCTTAATAACAAATGCTTTGTTTATTCTCATAATTCTTTATAAAGATCTACTGTGATAACCCCATTTTCACTGGCATACTCTATAATGTTCATCAGTATATTTAAAATAAAAATGACTTTGTAAGTGCACATAACATTTAATGAACATTTATAAGCACTCCTTACAGACTGTAGGTAAAGTGATGTTATTGATCAGCTCTATATTAACTTCTAACTACTTATGAATCACTATAAGTGCTCTTCACAGACTTTAAGTAAAGTAGGATTGCCATATGTATAAGAATGCCTAAACAGAGGAGTACAGGAATCACAAGTTTGGGCATTGAACATGGGTTTATTTTTTGTCATAGTTAATAAAAAAACAGCATGTATGAATAAACATGCAACTTTGATAAAGCAACTTATAAAACATACTACATGCCAATATCAATACATATAAATATACAATTTCTCTGCATTTTATTTTATCAGTAAAAAAGCTAGACAGCCATCAGGTGTTCAGTGCTGCAAAATTTAGAATGCTGATCAAAACGATTTCATTAACATTGACTTTTAGACCGTTTTCTAACATCATGGAGCAGTCTTCCGAGTATGCCCCATTTGTGCTTTTTGGCCAACCAGTGTTCCCACTGGTTCTGGTGACTGAATACCAGATCCTTTGCTTGAAGTCACGTCAGAAGTACATGACTTTGCATCACATGTTTTGGAGATAGGCTTTTTTGATTCCGTCCATGATTATCCATCTAGGAGAATAAAGTTAAATCATAAGGTAACACTAAACTGCAATTAGTAGCTAATAAAACGGCTGTTTCGGTTGTTCCATATTTAAATACATTTCCATGCATGTTGTGTTGGTCTATTTTATAGACAGCTACATTTCCATGTATTCAACTAACCAAAGTTATGCTACCTATTGCTATCTGCCTAGCTAAGGATCAGTGCGTTCTGGCTATGCTAATCGTTGAACTAGCAGCGCAATGGTGTATGCTAATGAACTAGCACTTACAGCTGCCAATGTTTACTCTGCTACAGGTAAGATTAAAGAACAAGATTTTTACGTTTACATAGTTTACATGCCACAATAAAATGCCAAACATCGTTATGGTGTTAACGAGGTAACATCGTTACCTTGACTTACCTCTTTGTAGCAGGGAAAAGCTCTTCTTTACTCTCCCTGTCTGAAATTACTCTGTACAGTACGGCGCTGTATCACGTGACTCCAGATCGTCCAGGTCAAACGCGGGAACGGAGCGATTTCCGGATAGATAAAATTTGAACAGGTTTTCTGAACAGCTCATAGTGGCTTGGAAGATGTCATTAATTAAAAGAAAAATTCTTGGGTTGTTACGAGGACAGGATAACCTTCGAAACAGATGCAAAATTGTGCAATGGATGCAGAAAAAAGAGATTTTGCGCAGAGCAATGAGATGCAACTCATGCAAGAAAAAAAATGAAATTACACAAACGGTCCCAGGGAGACGGATATCAATGGTGAGATTTTGATGGTTGTTTTTAAAACATGGACGTTAAATGCGTTGTAGTGTGTTGCATTCAGTGTAAACTACTTCACATAAGATTTGTTGCTTTGGTTGTCCAAACAAATATTGCTAGGTGCTGCACAAGAAATGCGCATCATCGTACCGATGTTACCTCTTCTGTCCGAAAGGGTCTATGTTTTTTCGTTCCCGGTTATCTCTTCTACAGCACATAGAGTTCATCTACAGGTAAGCTATTGTATTTCCTTTGTATAAAATATAGAAAATATATTTTGTAATTTAAGGGTCACTAAGAAATTATTTGACTATTAATACTAATGAACAGCAGCTATAATAACAGTATGGCTACAAATTACAGAATATAAAATGTAAAGATTTTCTCAGGGACTGAGACTGAGACAGATGGATCTTATTGAGGATGGAGTTGCAGGCAGTAGCAGAACTCTCACCAAGATGACATCCACACTGAGAAAAGTAAGAATGTTACAGTCCTGTAGTGTTTAAACTCACTTCAAATGATTTTCCAATTAAAGTTGAATTAAGTAGTAATAATAACAATGTTCTTACCATGGCAACATGTCTGTGCTCAAAGTGTGCATCTCAGGGATGACAAAACTTCGTCAGCGTGGAAGACTGCGTGTTGGTGGCCCACACCATTTTGTGATGATAGATGAAAGTAAATTCTACAAAGAATGTAGTTACACCCACCTTGTGTGTACACCTCCTTGTTTCTACACTCAGTGTCTATTTCATTAGTTCTGCTTATTGTATAGGTGTACTTTTTAGATGTACAATTATAGACTGTACATCTGATTTTCTGTATTACCTTGTTGATCAATGTTCAGGACCCCCACATGGCCCAATGGATCAGATATATCAGTGCTGCTGGAATATTTAAAAACTGTATCCACTCAAAGTTCACTCTAAACACTTTTACCTTGCTTGTCAGAGTCAGAGATTATAGCTCATCTGCTGCTGGTCTTTCATCAGTGGTCACAGGATGCTGCCCACAGAATGCTGTTTGGACATTTTTGGTTGGTGGACGATTCTCAGTTCAGCACTGCTGTGTCTTCTGATCCACTCACACCCTAACACACCACCATGTCAGCATCACTACAGTGCTGAGAATGATCCACCCATATAATACTGGTCTGTGATGAATGATGAATAAAGTATACATAGAAACAGATGTACTACAGTCTGTAACTAAACTACAAAGTGCTCCTATATGATACATGAAGGTGATACCAGGACAGTGAGTGTAGAAACAAGGAGGTGGACATAATGAAGTGGCCAGACAGTGAATATCTTATTTTGGTGCACAAGTACTGTTTATTTGCTGAGTAATATTTTTTTAAATGCATAAAATGTGCAATAACCTTATGGGCACAGAACACATTTTAATTTGCTTTCTAATTAAATTACTTCAGTTAGTAAACAATAATGCATTAAATTAGCACAAGTATGAGATCCATAAAAGGATGTTTAAATAATAGTTATTATTGATAACTGAATGTGTCATAAATGTCTGCCAAATGCAATAAAAATATATATAGAAATTTATATTAAAATGTTGAAGTGAGTGAAGTCACGTCAAATTTATTTGTATAGTACTTTTTACAACTGAGGTTGACACAAAGCAGCTGTACATTAATACATTTGCTATACATTTAAATATCCACTATAAAAGCTTAAGTCTTAAAAAGAACAGGTGTGATTAACAGTGATTAATATCAGAATGTTGTTAATCAGATTATTTTTTACTCCGTTGACACCATTAATATTTATCCTTTGTTCAAAGGTTCCTCATTTTTATAAATTATTTTCCATACTTTTTAAAGTATAACCGTGGACGTGTAGGCTCTGCCTGGCGACGGAGCAAGAAGTGGGTGCTAGGAATTCTGGAAGTGAGTGCTACCACCAGGAAGCCCATACTGAAAATCGTCTCCAGCAGGTCAAGTGAGCAGTTGCTACCTATTGTGAGGCGCTACGTGAGAAGAGGAACCAGTAATATTACTGATGATCACCATACAGTACAAGAGACATTTTGTACGTCCACTTACCAGGGCCCACACCCAGCACCTGGAGCGGGCTTGGCAAAAATTCAAGGTTGATGTGTGGCGACACTGAGCAAACCGAAACACAAAACTTCTGAAAGAATACCTAAAGATTATAGAGTGGGAACATGGTATAAAAGTCACTGTTAATGAAATAGTTTTGATAAGCATTCTGAATTTTGCAGCACTGAACATCTCATGTCTGTCTAGTTTTGTTACTGATAAAATGTAGAGAAATTGTATATTTATATGTATTGATATTGGCATGTAGTATGTTTTATAAGTTGCTTTATCAAAGTTGCATATTTATACATACATGCTGTTTTTTTATTAACTGTACATTTGACAACAAATAAACCCATGTTCAATGTCCAAAGATTTAGTCAATGTCCTCTGTTTAGGAATTCTTATACATATGGCAATCCTACTTTACTTAAAGTCTGTGAAGAGCACTTATAGTGATTCATAAGAAGTTAGAAGTTAATATAGAGCTGATCAATAACATCACTTTACCTACAGTCTGTAAGGAGTGCTTATAAATGTTCATTAAATGTTATGTGCACTTACAAAGTCATTTTTATTTTAAATATACTGATGAACATTATAGAGTATGCCAGTGAAAATGGGGTTATCACAGTGAATCTTTATAAAGAATTATGAGAATAAACAAAGCATTTGTTATTAAGCTTTATGATGCTGGTTTCACCAACATTCAAGAGAACAGGAACATACATATATTATAGGGGATTATAGCACTTAATAGCATTATAGTGCTATAAAGCCTTATAATATAGTCTTATAACATGTTATGTGTGTAATTATGAACACTTATGTACAGTTACAAATGCTTATGTCAAACATTATAAAGCCTTATGAATGCTTTATAGGTGTTTATAAATGCCCTTATAATGCATTATAGATACCAGATTCATAGAAAGTGTTACCGAAATGTGTTTCTCTAGAGATTTCACAGTTATTTCATAGCAATGCACATTGCTTGGTTCTCTCAGTATACTGTTTGGCAATGTGTTTTCATAATATATTTCGTGCTCTTGGGCCTTCCCAAGGGTGATTCATAGACGCAGGTGGTCATCTCAGTAAGAGAGAGAGAGAGAGAGACAGACAGAGAGATTGAAAATGGATTGTAGTGAAGTACACAAAAAATAATGAACAGGTGTCAGGTCACACACTTGCACACTTGGAATCACACTTGAAATGTACAAAGGAAGGGCCTGAACATGTTGGGCATATTCATATAGTCTAACATGTTTGATGGGTATTTATTGAGAGAGTTGCCATTGTCTGTGCTGCTGTTGCACAGTGCCTCTGTTGGCTGGAGTTGTTTCTGTACCTGTACTTAATATTCATGGCTCAACTGCCAGGGTGGTGGGTGGTAATCAGTACTCCCTGATTCTCTGGCCCCTGTGCCTAGAGCATGATAAATAATCATCTCAAATGCCACTGATTTTGAATGCCATCACATATCTTAGTTGCTTGACTTTTGATCAGTGGAGGGGGGCGGTGCCTCACGGATATTTTTTCCATGGTATTCAATGTGTTATTATTTATTTAATTAAATTCAGTTCAATTAAATTTGTCACTTTAACAACAGACATTATCACAAAGTGGCTTTACCTCAATTCTTTATGTTCCTGATCTACAGTGATTAATTACAGGCCAGACTAAATAGGTTTTCTGTGTAGATTTAAGAATTAAAGGGCTGAACGAGTCTATCCAAAGTCCCCTTGCAGGTTTAACAACTATTAGGTACTACTTCTGATTGAATTAGACATGGTGGATCATAAAATGATCACCGAGGTCCATTGAGGTCATTTAGAGTACAGATATTCTAATATGCACTGCTGAAGTCTGGATTTATTGGAGTTTATTGGAGAATAACAACAATGACACACCTTGACCTTTTAAGAAATTGAATGAGACTAATACCAGTAGCGAACCGTGACCATTATACCAATTATACATTGTTTCCTTTCCTAATTAACTGCAATAAGTAAAAAATAAAAAGCTGAGACGACAGTACAGCTTTAGAAACGCAATAAACAATAATATCTGTAAAGATAACTTCTTAAGCAAAATAAGGTTCCAACAAAATAAGGTTCACAGCTCTGTGTTCCTCAGGAACGGAATATGTAAACAATGCGCACGAGGGCATCAAAGGTATGAATCGAAACAAGCTAGCGGTGGTATGCTAACGACAGCTAGCGTCGCCACAGTGGGCGGAAATTATTATACATTTAAGCCCGCCCACTAAGAGGGAAGATATGATTGGTCAGTTTTACTGTCATTTGAAACTGGTATTGCGCTGAATTATAACTGCCAGGCCCTCTGTAAACGCTCGGGTGAATAATTTATTTGCTTATATTTCTATAATTATTTAGATGTCGATTGTCAAACTGTAAGTAGATTTTAAAAATTGGATAAATTATTTATATATTTATGTTTTAAGAATATTTTAGGCCGTCTGAGAGGGCGTAGAGGGCCCTGACGTTTCCCCACTGACTAATACAATACATAAAAATGTTACCTGCATCAAAATACTTGTTCCATGTTAATTCATGGAAAGGAAGATGGAAGCTGTTGTATTTTTCCATACTCAAAGTGAATACAAGATTCACCTGTGGAGTTAAACACATTGGCAACCTTTTCTTTCTTGTTGTGTAACTGACAACATTATTTGGCCAGTAAGTACAGGCCTTTCTATGCAGGCTATATTAGAATTTGTGTGACAAAAAGTTTGTATATATATATATACACTGCTACGTGCATAGGCAGTTCTCTCTCAATCAATCAATCAAATTTTATTTATATAGCGCTTTTTACAACAGTTGTTGTCACAAAGCAGCTTTACAAGTGCCGAGTCCTAGCCGCCAGTGAGCAAGCCAAAGGCGACAGTGGCAAGGAGAAACTCCCTAGTTTTTTGCATGAGGAAGAAACCTTGAGAGGAACCAAGACTCAGGGGGGGGAACCCATCCTCCTCTGGCCGACACCGGTCACCATGACAACAACAACAATATAGACAGAATGTAAAAGATGCAATAATGTCCATTTAGACAGAATATAAAAGATGTAATAATGTCCATCATGGTGTAGGCATCCGGTTAGGCAGGAGGTGGCCGGCCCAGGATGGATCGCTTGTCTCTCCTCATCTCATTATTCCTCAAGCAGGCAGGCAGCCATGTGGAGAAATGAAACAGGGAAAATTAGCTCTGTATGAGGACATATACAGGACAGGTAAAATTATAAACATTTCTGGAGTGTGGCAGCAACTCCGGCACTAAGTTAAATTATTACAGCCTAGCTAAAAAAGGCAGAAACAGAAGGTAACATAGGCTTGGGGGCATTCAGAGGCAATGGCATCCGTCCACTGCACTGTCAACAAACTTGAGTGACCACGAGCAGTGACAGGATGACAGCACCAGCACCCCAGTCTACCATAAAACCCTTCGTCTATGAACCCCTGGATCTGTACCTTTATCTAAGGGGTATATTAATTATCAAACGCTAGACTAAATAAGTGGGTTTTCAACCTAGATTTAAAGATTGTGACTGTGTCAGAGTCCCGGACACATTTAGGAAGATTATTCCAAAGCTGGGGGGCCTTATAAGAAAAGGCTCTTCCCCCTGCTGTTACCTTGTTAATTTGTGGAACTAATAACAGACCAGCACCCTGTGATCTTAGTTGACGTGGGGGTTCATAGTAGGAAATAAGTTCCTGGAGGTATTCAGGAGCAAGCCCGTGTAGTGCTTTATATGCTAATAATAGAATTTTAAAATCAATACGAAATTTAACTGGGAGCCAATGCAGGGCTGATAGGACTGGTCTAATATGCTGAAATTTTCTAGTTCTAGTCAGAACTCTAGCTGCGGCATTTTGAACTATTTGAAGTTTATTTAGATTCCTATTTGAACATCCTGACAGTAGTGAATTGCAGTAGTCTAGTCTAGAGCTAACAAAGGCGTGCACCAATTTTTCTGCATCATCCTGTGATAATGCATTTCTTAATTTGGCAATGTTGCGGAGATGTAGAAAAGCTATCCTAGTAGTATTATCTATATATTTATCAAATGATAGGTCGGAGTCGAGTATGACGCCTAGGTTTTTGGCTACTGTGCCAGGTGTAATGGGATAGTCTGCAAGAATAAGCATTAAATTTGGAATTTTCTGTCTTGCGGCCTTAGGGCCCACAAGGAGAACTTCTGTTTTGTCCTCATTTAATTGTAGGAAGTTTAGAGACATCCAGCATTTAATATCTCTTACGCAGGCCTCAATTTTTCCTAAACTGAGTTTGTCATCGGGTTTGGCTGATATGTAAAGTTGAGTGTCATCCGCATAGCAGTGAAAATTGACACCATGTTTGTTATATAACATGTTTGTATAACTGTGCCCAATGGTAGCATATATAATGTAAATAATAGTGGTCCTAAGATGGAGCCTTGCGGGACCCCATATTTAACCATTGTACGTTTGGATGAAATATTATTAAGCTCTACAAACTGATAGCGATTTGTTAAGTAAGACTGAAACCATGAAAGGGCTGTGCCTGAGACTCCAACCCAGCGTTCTAACCTTTCTAGCAAGATCCTATGATCAATTGTTTCGAAAGCTGCACTAAGATCAAGAAGCACTAACAGTGATACATAGCCTTGATCTGGTGCAAGGAGATCATTTGTTACTTTAACTAATGCTGTTTCAGTACTGTGATGGGGCCTAAAACCAGATTGGAACTTTTCAAATATGTTATTCCTATGCAGATATAGGCATAATTGCTGGGCAACAGCTTTTTCTATGATCTTAGATATAAATGATGTGTTTGAAATAGGTCTATAATTAGATAGCACAGTCGGGACTCATGGGACTGTGGGTCCCCGTGGTCCAATGAGCGCAGGTAATGTATGTCGGCAGTGGACCGTGGATTTCCCCGTGGACAGCCAAAGAGGGCTTGCCCTGGACTTAATGGGCAGGGATAAAACAATATAAGGGATGTTGGAGGAGGAGCTCCGGAGACGAGAAAGAGAGAGAGCAAGAGGAAGAAGCTAGTGTTTGTGAGAGAAAACTTTGAAAAAAAGTCATTTATCCTCTGTGTATTTGTCTTACAGGCAATGTGTTGATATTTGTTCTTTCTCCTGCTACCCCGTGTTCCATCTACCACCCTATTTCACTCAGTTAGAGTAAACTCTTGTTGTCGTTGTCATATAATTGTGTTTCTTCCAGGTTTTGAGAGTGGATGCTACTGATATGTTTTGTTTAGCACTTCGCTGGGCTGCTACGCATACTCTACATCACATAGCAACTATAGATACACCAATTTAGCGGGCAGGAGCCACCCTTGAAAATGTTCATACATTTTATAATTATCTTGTATAGATTAGTTAGGCGGTATTTATTTTTATTTCTTTGCTTGGGCTCTGCCCCTCGTCCTCCTGCTGGAGTAGTGGTTCGATGCCCTGATCTGGTGTGGTGATATACATACATACATACACACACACACATGCATATATATATAATTCTTATTGTTGTTACTATTATTGTACATATTATATACTATACATATTATAACAATTATATTGTTATATGTATATTAAGTAGCCATCAGAAGATGCGTACACTGTGGTCATAAAGTGATGGACATGTTCAGCAACAATACTCTGGACTGTGGCATTGACACGATGCTCAATTGGTACTAATGGGCCCAAAGTGTTCCAGGAAAATATCCCCCACATCATTGCACCACCACTACCAGCCTGAACCACTGATACAAGGCAGGATGGATCAATGGTTTCATTGACCAAATTCTGACCCTACCTTCTGAATGTTGCAGAAGAAATCGAGACCCGTCAGACCAGGCAACATTTTTCCAATCCTCTATTCGTCCAATTTTGATGAGCTTGTGGGAATTGTAGCCACAGTTTCCTGTTCTTAGCTGACAGGAGTGGCACCCGGCGTGGTCTTCTACTGCTGTAACCCATCCACCTCAAGGTTCGACATGTTGTGCATTCAGAGATGCTCTTCTGCATGCCTCTGTTTTAACGACTGGTTATTTGAGTTATTGTTGCTTTTCTATCAGCTTGAACCAGGCTTGGCCATTCTCCTCTGGCATCAACAAGGCATTTGCGCCCCCACAGATCTGCCACTGACTGGATATTGTCTCTTTTTCGGACCATTCTCCGTAAACCCTAGAGATGGTTGTGTGTGAAAATCCCAGTAGATTATCAGTTTCTGAAATACTCAGACCAGCCCATCTGGCACCATGTCAGGAACGACACTTCCTCACATTGATATCTCCCATCAGCTATGCCCTTCATCTCTACTACTTAAGTCGGAAGCTCCACTTCCTCATTGCAAAGTATTGCCAATTCATGCCGCATACCGAGCATTCACTTCTCCATGTAGTTTCCTGTTAATCCGTTCTCTGCCTTCCTTATCGACCTTGTCTCCAGCCTAGCCCTCGTGTACCTCCCAGACTCTGAATTGAATTGAATTCTTTGTCATTGCTTAAAACAATGAAATTGAAGTGCTTCTCCTTTAAAGTGCCAAGTGCAACTATAATTAACTCAAATACCAGGACACAACAATTATGGACATACTCATATATCAAACAATAACCCACATTACATCAAACTGTATACATTTACATTGCATTGTTGAGTGCAAGTATGGCTCTGGGGTAAAAATGATTTCTGAGTCTGTTTGTTCTGGTCCTTAGAGTCCGATAACGTCTGCCTGAGGGTAACAGCTCAAAAAGTGGATGACCAGGGTGGAATGAGTCCTTCAGAATGTTTTGTGCCTTACTTAAGCAGCGAGAATGATACAAGTCCTCCAGGGAGGGGAGAGAACAACCAATGCTCCTTTGGGCCGTAGTGATAACCCTCTGGAGCATTTTCCTCTCTACAGGGTCTGCATTGCTGTAGGTTTCCTCCTGAAGTCCACTGTCATCTCTTTTGTCTTGGATGTGTTCAAGATCAGGTTGTTTTCCTTACACCACACCACTAGCCATTCTACCTCATCTCGGTATGCCAACTCATCATCCCCTGAGATGAGCCCTACCACAGTAATATCATCAGCAAACTTGATGACTCTGTTACTGGAATGTACGGGGACGCAGTCATGAGTATAGAGACTGTATAGTAATGGGCTCAGTACACATCCCTGGGGAGAGCCGGTACTGAGGATGATAGCTGAGGAGATGGAAGAACCCACCCTCACCCTCTGGGAGCGGGTCGTCAAGACGTCCTTGATCCAGAGACATAGGGAGTGTGATATTCCCAGATGAGACCGTTTGAACACCAGTCTGTCAGGAAGTATGGTATTAAAAGCTAAAGTCAACAAAGTGTAGCCGTACATAGTCCCCCTGATGCTCCAGATGTGACAGTGTCTCATGCAGAGCTGTGGCTATAGCATCCTCTGTTGACCTATTAGCTCTGTAGGCAAACTGATGAGCATCTGACCTGGGAGGGAGACTGGAGATGATGTAGGTCCGTACCAGTTTCTCAAAGCACTTCATGACAATAGAAGATAATGCTACTGGACGATAGTCATTCATGCTGATGTTAGTTTTCTTTGGAAGGGGGACAATCATGGAGGCTTTTAGACAATGTGGAACAGTGGTCTGCTTGGGGACTGGTTGAAGATCCTAGTAAAGATCCCAGCCAGTTGAAAAGCAGAGTCCCTTAGCACCTGTCCTGAGACACCATCAGGTCCTGTGGCTTTCCTCGGGTTCACCCTCTGCTATTCCAACCTGACTCTGTGCCGGCTTGACAATGAACTCTGCACGGCCGTGTTCCATGTTCAGACTCATGCTCAGTGCTACTCACTGCTAATCCATTGCATTGTCATTCAATAAAAGATTTCCATTCTGCATTTGGATCCTTCTCTGCCTTGTTCGTAAGTTACACACCTACAACCATGCCACGTTCAAAGTCATTTAAATCACATTTCTTCCCCATTCTGATGCTCAGTTTTAACTGCAGCAGATCATCTTGGCCATGTCTACATGCCTAAATGTATTGAGTTGCTGTCATGTGATTGGCTGATTCGACATTTGCCTTAATGAGTAGTTGGACAGGTGTACCTAATAAAGTGGCCGGTGAGTATAAATCACAAGTAACATGTTCATTCAAATTGGGAAATAAATTTTAATTTAAATAAAGGTGCTCATGAAGCATCCAAATGTCTGTGTAAATTAAATATCAATTGAGATCTCCCAAATTGCAAAAGTAAATGCAGTTACATTTTAATTTTGAGGAAAAGGAAAAGCCTTTTATCCCCTTTGACTTGGAACTCTACTGTGATGCAAGGAAAGAAGCAGGGTGCTGAGCCGAGAAAGTAGTTTCAGTTTAATTTAATGCATACTGAAAACAAACATGCAGTAGGAAGTCTGAACAAGAACTATTAAAGTTGCTAGACAACAGGCAGACTACAAGTCAACATCAAGACACAAATGCAATGACAAGATAAGGGACAGGTGATACTAATAACAGGAATAGCACAGACAAACACACACACTAAAACGCATACACGGAAATGACCAAACAGACACGCCCGTCGAGAGGGGTCAGGGAATGTTCTGTGACAACTACTATTATACTCTAAATATTCTAACTGCTAAATTGATTGATTGATTGTCCCACTGTGCAGTCAATGTAGCATAAACAGCCTAAAATAAAAATACCAAAGATGATCATGATTGATCAAGCATCAGCAACAGAATGTCCATCCATCCTCACTTAATCCCACTAGACAGGGTCACAGGGGGGCTGGGGCCAGTCCCAGCATCATCAGGCAAAGGCAGGGTACACCATGGGCAGGTCACTAGTCCACCACATGGCCAACACACACAGGCAATTTAGAGTAACCAATCAATCTAACATGCATGTCTTTGTACTGTGGGAGGAAGCTGGAGTACCCAGAGAAAACCCACACATGGACAGTGTCAGGAATGACACCTGATATCCTCCTAAATCGATTCACCTGCTGCTCATAACCACACCCTTTCTCAGCTGTTTATATACACCCTCGATTCACTTCCTGGTTGCAAAGTATTGCCAACCCATGTTGCATACAGAGTGTTTCAATCTCCTGTTTGATTTCCTGTGCACCAACTTCTGCTTACTCCCTAGATCTCATCTCCTGCCTATCCCCCTGGTACTTCTCGGACTCTGCTACCCCGTTGCGAATTCGGACCGGCCTGACTACCCCAAGTTCAATATGCGAGTTAGCACTTGCACGCAGATTGTCAGCGTGTCAACTTTTGTTTACTCGTTCTGTCAAATAAAGAGCATTTTGCTTTTGCATGTGGATCCCTCTCAGTCTCGTCATTACATTACACACAGGGAGAACATGCAAACTCCACACAGAGCAGACCATACAGAGAATCGAACCCAGACCAACTTGCTATGAGGCGACAGTGCTAAACACCACACCACCATACCAGCCTAGCAACAGAATGTAAAAATATTTAAAAGAACAAATTGATAAATTGAACGAAACAGAATGAAAGATAAGTAACTATATTAGGGGTGACCTGCAATAGTCGCTGATTCGACTATAGTCGACTATACCCCCTAGTCGACTATGAATGTCATAGTCGAATGTACCATTCTAACTGCATGGGGGTGCCCAAGGATGCTGCTAAGCATTAGTTGTTACATGAAATGTCTTTGTTTTCATTATATATAGCCTTTTGTCAAATAAAATCATCATAATAAAGAGTTAATAAATATTTTAAATGATGTGTGCGCATAAACAATAGGCTTCTTCCTTACTACACATTAATAAATCATACCCTGCAGAAATGTGCGGAGCTGAACCAGTGACTGTATATATACTGGACAGTACGTCACCGTTGACTCTCATTATGAACTTTTGAAGCCACCAAGATGGCCGCACGGACACCGCCATCTTGGATGCGCTTGCGCAGTAAAAGAAAATTGGAGCCAGAGCATGCGCATTTGAACCGGTAGGCAGGACAATATCTCCGCCAGAGACCGTATCTCCGCCCCGACATTCGTTAGGAAACGCCCACCAGTATAGAAATTTTTGACGTTTTACAAAATAAACAAAGGTAAAAGGTTTTAATACTGCTGTCAAGAGTTTTGCTGTCGAGAGTTTTGCTGTTGAGCGTGTTCATGTTTGAACGTCTGGTATTAGATGTCAATCAACGCAGCTATTAACTGTCAATCACTTTATCACCACACCCCTTTAAATAACACTTCATAACTTCTATAAAATCTGTTTATCGTAGAGAAAAACACTGGGAGAGATACTAACGCAATGGGGTATTATAGAATTGACAAAATATAATTGCTCAACAAACTTATTTTACGTGTAATAAAAATTCAAAGTTTCTCGTCCGGCCCGTTCACTTACATGGGAATGGGCGGGGTTAAAAGTTGTACTGCAGCCAGCAACTAGAGGGCAGCTGACTCACAGAGGCTTCACTTTTCACTCGTGTCATCCAGTCCACTAAATATATACGGTCTCTGAGCTGAACACGCTACAGGATAGTCCGCATCTGCCGAGATTATAATCGCTACTAAAAAAACTTCAAAAGTATTTTGAAAAAGATAAAGATGAATCAAACAAAGTAAAGTGCAAGTTATGTCATCAACATCTTTCATTTCGCACGACAACAACCAACATGGCATAGCTTACCATTTAAAGCGCGTAAGGCGAAAAAAAAACAGTTCAGCTGTTTGTCGTTTCGGTCGTGTCGTCTCGTTGCGTCTCGGCAAGTAGGCCTATAAACATTTTTTGTTGTTGTTTGCTTTTTAAACCCCGTTACTTGAACCTTTCCTTATAATTGTTTTGCTGTTGTGTGGCAATTTTTTTTTTTCAGGGAGGAAAAAAAACCTGATTCGACTATTAGTCGACTAAAGGGAAAATCTGACGAATCAGATTCAACTATGAAAATCCTTAGTTGAATACACCTCTAAACTATATATACCATATTTAATTATTTTAGCCAATATATAATAAATATCAAACTACAAATACTTTTCAGAATGATCTGCACCAACATTGCAATATCAAATTACAATGATTGTTGTACCATAGAAACAACAACAGCTAGGTTTTACATATAGTATACTTTGCATGGGTTAAAAAAGTAACCATTTCAAAAGAAAGAAGCATGTAAATATCTTCACACCTGTCATAAAAACATACAAAAATATCAACTGTGTATGGGTAACAGGGTTGTCCCCCTGGTAGGGGCAATAAAGGAGTAGGTGGAGCTAACAACTAAATAATCACACATACATCAGAGTTCTCTGTATCAGCTAACACACTAGAATTAATCTGTCCCTGTTTTCATTTGATAAATTTTATGCTTAGTGAACTTATTTGAAACATTTATTTGTAAAACAGTTAAAGTTACTAACTACAAAATACCTGTGTTGTCCTTTATGGACTGCAGACTGACTCAACACTTTCTCTACATCCATAAGTCAGTTACTTGATTTAACTAATTTACTTGCATCATTAAACACAATTAGTAATGTATTTCATGTCAAGGTGGGTCGGCTGGGAGGCCACCAGATGGTGCGTGTACCCACTCGCTCACTCCCACGACACACGCCCCCTTGCACCAAGCCACTACCCCGGTCACAATCACCAGACTACTAACACCTGTGCCGGGTTAATGTGCACCCTTTATTTTCCCACAGGTCGTGCAGTCCAGTTCTGCATATTCCTGAGGACAACGCGCCTCCTACATGAGTTTTACGCTGCAAGAGAGGAAGTCTTGTTTACACTTTTGTAGTTGTTCTCTGCACTTTGTGAGTTTTTTCTGCACTTTACGTTGCTTCTGCTTTTGTTCTCGCTTGTGTACTTTCATGGATAATAAAGAGCATGACATACAGCCATTGCATACAGCCATGCAAGACATCACCTTTAGAGGTACTGCCCTTTCAGGGCCAGGCCATACGTAAGCAGCAGCAGGAATTGAACAAGCTGAGAAATATTATGTCCTCAATAACAGGCTGTCTCTAGGCACTCTCTACACAGATGGAAACTGACCGAAACACGCAGGCTACCCATATAGAGAGAGTGCCCATCGCCCCTCCCGAGGATTAGGGAGGAGAGCCTGAAGGCTGTGAGGGCTTCCTTGTCCAATGCTGGCTATATTTCACTTATCAGCCGCATCTCACAGACCGGGTGAAAGTGGCCTATGTCATTTCTTGCCTCACGGGCAATGCGCTTAATTGGGGTGCGGCGCTTATTTCAGGGGATTCACCCCTCACCCTGAACTATGACGCCTTTGTTAAAGAACTCCATGAGGTGTTCCATCATCTGCGCCAGGGGCGTGCATGCAGGCAGAGCCTACTGCGTCTGCGACAGGGCACTAGATCTGCAGCTGAACACGCTCTGGAATTCCGCACCCTGGCAGTGGGGACTGGATGGAATGACACGGCCCTCCCAGACGTTTTTTTGAATAGTTTAAAGCCGGAGTTGAAAGCTGAACTTTCCTGTCGTCCATTCATTATCAAAGTTGATGCTTCTAACGTTGGAGTAGGAGCCGTGTTATCACAGCGCGGCTCGCTACATCCAATAGCGTTCTACTCAAAGAAGCTGACATCAGTGGAATGCAATTACGGAAGCGGTGATAGGGAGTTACTAGCAATGCGGCTAGCTTTTAAGGAATGGAGGCACTGGCTAGAAGGAGCTAAACATCCCTTCACAGTTATCACCGATAACTGGAATACAAAAACCACAAAAAATTCACAAAAACCTGGAATACTTAAAGAACACGAAGTGCATGAACGCGTGTCAGGTGAGCTGCTCACTATTCTTTTCAGGCTTCAAGTTTCAGGTGACTTACCGGCCGGGTCAAAGAACACTCGAGCGGATGCCCTGTCTCGCTCGTTTCCCGGGAGTGTGGATTCTACCAGCGATGAGCTGGTTTTATCTCCCGACTGCTTCGTGGGTGCGGTGAACTGGGAAATAGACAAAGCCATCACCGCCACCAACCCGCACACCCTAGCTGTCCACCTCATTGAAAATATGTGCCTCCAGCTCAGCGTACTGCCCTGATCAGCTGGGCACACACGTCAGTAGGCACAGGGCATCCGGGAACAACCAAGACCAGCTGCTGAACGCCCAATACCCGGCCCAATATAGTGGCCCGGGCTGCACCGCAATGTGCTGGCGCATGTAGCCTCCTGCCCTGACTGCGTGCGTAGCAAGGTTCCCCGCACTCCGCCCGCAGGTATGCTGCTCCCTCTGCCCATACCGAAACAGCCTTGGACACACATAGCTCTGTATTTTGTAACCGATCTCCCATCTTCAGAAGGCAACACCGCGATCTTGGTCATCATAGACTCCTTCTCGAAGATGGTGCTGTTCGTGCCCCTGCTTACCTAGTGCATGAGAGACTGCGGATCTACTGTCCCGGCACGTGTTCTGGCAATTCGGCCTGCCCAAGGACATTGTGTCGGACAGGGGACCCCAGTTTCCCTCTCGTGTATGGAAGGAGTTCCTTTCTAAACTTAACCAGACGTGAGGCTAACTGTGACGTTATCACCCACAGGCTAACGAGCAGGTAGAGAGGACAAACCAGGAGCTGGGGAGGTTCCTGAGAGCATACTGCAGTGCGCACCCTGACACCTGTGCTCCCTGCTCCCTTCTCCCCTGGGCTGAGTATGATCAAAACTCCCTCATGCAAGCTAGCACAGGACTAACTGATGTCTGACTGACATATTTTCATGGATGGCAGCTCATCATCTAAAGCTCAATCCCAGCAAGACTGAGCTGCTGTTCATCCCTGGAGCTACAGGTCCTCAGCAGGATCTTGCCATTTCATTCGAGAACTCTTTGATTGTTCCGTCTAAAGATGCAAGAAACCTTGGGGTGACTCTGGATGTCCAGTTGTCATTCTCTGCCCATATTACAAACCTGACTCGGTCATGCAGATACTTTCTCTACAACATCCGACATATCCGACCCTTCCTCTCTCAGGAGGCCTCCCAGGTGCTTGTCCAGTCTCTTGTCATTTCAAGGCTCGACTACTGCAACTCGCTCCTGGCTGGTCTTCCTCTGCAGGCAATCAGGCCCTTGCAACTGATCCAGAATGCAGCAGCAAGGCTTGTCTTCAATCTACCCAAGTTCACTCATGTCACTCCACTGCTACGCTCCCTTCACTGGCTTCCCGTGGCTGCTCGCATACAGTTTAAAATTCTGATGCTTGCCTACAAAGCCAAAAATGGACCAGCTCCTTCATACCTCATGGCAATGGTCAAGACTCGATATGCACCTCGAGCCCTTCGCGCTTCAAGTACGGTTCGGCTTGACCTGCCATCCCTCAAGATTCATGGAAGACACGCGACAAGATGCTTCTCTGTCCTGGCTCCCAGATGGTGGAACGAACTTCCACTGGCTATCCGAACAGCGAACTCTCTCGCGGTTTTCAAACGCAGACTGAAGACCCATCTCTTTGTAAAGCACTTATAAGCACTAATCTACTGAAGCATTGGTATAAATCGTAATTGCACTTTATCTCTGGGAACACTTGCTAATTATTGCACTCATACTGCATGTAGTCTTGTAGGTATTTCAGTCTTGCTAGGTATTGCTCTGTGTCTAATCTTATATTTTGTTGTCTTCTTTCTAGGTATCAGTACTGGCAACTGTTTATGGCAGTGCTTGAGGTCGAATAGTTTGGACTTAAACCTGTTTATACTAGATAGAGATGCATATTCTGACTAAACACTTTTGTAAGTCGCTCTAGATAAGAGCGTCTGCTAAATGCCATAAATGTAAATGTAACTCCCTTTGAGTGTGTGTTTGGTCGCCAGTCTTCCCTGTACCCGTGGAATTTCCCCACGTTGGATCAACCCGCCGTTGAGGAGTGGTGCAGGAGGAGTGAGAGGGTGGGGGCAGACACCCACTTTTGACTCAAGGAGGCCATCCGACGCTTCAAGCAGGAGGCGGACCATAGGAGGAGTGAAGCGCCCTCCTATCAGGTTGGAGACAAAGTTTGGGTCTCCATGGGGGATGGAAGAGGTAAGCTGGGGGATTGCTACACGGGTCCGTATGTTATCACAAGGTGCCTCAACCCGGTGACATACAGGATCAGCCTGCCAGGGGATCGCCGTGTCTCCCGAGCTTCCCGAGTTTTTGTCCAAACTGAACATCACTGTGAGTCTCAAATCCGGATATCACCCACAGGCCAATGGACAGGTGGAGCGTGCCAACCAGGAGGTGGGAAGTTTTCTGTGAGCATATTGAAGTGAGCATACAGACACCTGGTGCGCACTTCTGCCATGGGTGGAGTATGCCCAGAACTCACTCACCCAGGCCAGCATGGGTAAAACCCCTTTTGAGATTGTTTTCAGTTGTCAGTCCCCATTATATCCCTGGAAGGCCTCTTCATCCAATCATCGAGGAATGGTGTAAGAGGAGTGTGAGGGTGTGGGCAGACACACACTTGCACCTCAAAGAAGCGATGAAGCTCTTCAAATGCGAGGCAGACCACAAAAGGAGCGAAGTGCCCACCTATCAAGTCGGGGATAAAGTATGGTTTTCCACCGGTGATGGATACTTGGGCGAGCAAGGTAAGCTAGGGGGCCGTCACTTACAGAATTAGCCTGCCGGAGGATTGCTGTGTATCCCGTGCTTTCTACGCTTCCGCCTTAAAGCCATTTCGTGTAGGACCCCTGGACAACATGGAGGCCACAGCCCCGCCGTCACCCTTGCAGTTGTCGGACGGTCTGGCATATCATGTGAGCCAACTGCTGTACTCGAGGTGCAGGGGCAGGACCATACAGTACCTGGTGAACTGGGTGGGCTATGGCCCTGAGGAACGCTCATGGGTTCTGGCCTCCCAGGTGCTGGAGCCCTCCCTTATCGCCTCCTTCCACCACGAGCATCCGGATCGTCCTGCACCACTGCGGTCGGGAAGGCCTTGTGGGTGTTAGCAAGAGGAGTCCTGTCATGGTGGGGAGGCCGGGCCACCACCAGAGGGTGCATGCACCCACACACACACCCACACAGCACACGCCCAAACAACTCCCCAGGCCCAAATTACCACAGTACTAGCACCTGTGGCCTATTATGTTTTGGTCGTGCAGTCCAGTGCTGCACATTGTTTGGAGATATCGCCTCGCATCTTTGGACCTGCTCTCGTCTACTGCCATCTGATCTAAGGACTTTGCCTCGTATTGAGCTCTGTTTTGCTGCTTTGCAGCCCATGCTACTTTTGTTACTTCTTTATTTTAAGTATGGATAATAAAGAGTATAACATGCAACCTTCGCCTCCTGCTGCCTCAATCTGCACATCACAATAATGATCACATTTGCAATTTAAAACAGAACACTGAAAAGATAGACATAAATAGCACAATACTAAACTTCTAAGCTTCCAGCTAAAGTGGATTCTACAGAATATTAAGTAATATTAGAAAATTAAGTTAATTAGAAATAACATTCAGAGTGTTTAGGATGGCATCTGGAATGTTATACTGAACCCAAAACAAACATTCCAATAAAAGCACTAGAATCATTTGCTCCTATCCAACTGCCAGATCTTACATTTATGATCCTACACTCAATATGTTTACTAGATTCACTGCTCTAACACTTTCTCAGAAATATTCTCCCTCTAGCAATATTCTCCCTTTACTACATTTAATAAACTCTTCCATGAACATTTGCTCAGTACCTAAGTCATTCAAATGTGTAGTAATCAAACCACTAATCAAAAAGGCTAATCTTGACCCATATCAGTTATGAAGCTCCTAGCCAATCTCAAACATTCCCTTTATTCCCAGGTTCTTAGAAAAAGCTGTAGCTCAGCAACTAAGCTCATACCTGAATCAGACACATGAGGTCTTTCAGTCAGGGTTTAGGCCTCAACACAGTATAAAGACAGTGCTGATCAAAGTAGTTAATTACCTGTTTTTGGCCTCTGATGAAGGTTATGTCTCTTTGCTTATACTGCCTGATCTCAGTGCAGAATTTGACACCATAGATCAGAGGATTAGGTTTTCCTGGTTTAAATCTTATTTAGCTGTTTGCTACCAATTTGTCACCATAAATAGAGATTCTTCAGCATGTACCTAGGTCGGCTTTGGTGTTCCAAAGGGATCTGTTTGAAAGCCTCTGTACATGCTATGTACCTAGATGTAGCATTTTTCTTTGTACATGCTACATCTAGGTGCTATGCTGATGACACTCAGGTATATGTCTCAGCTAAAATCAGAGGACAAATGCCAGCTTAGTACTGTTGAGGAATGTGTAAAATACATCAGACACTGCATGTTCAAAACCCTTCTGTCACTTAATCCTGATAGAACAGAAATGCTTCTATTAGGCCCACAGGTAGCCAGAAGTATGTTCTCCAATTTTATAATAAACATTGATGGACTCCCAATCACACATCCTTTAAGAATAAAACATTTTGGTGTAAATAGTATGGGAACATACTATCTTCTCATGAATGTAGTAAAGCTAGTCCACTATTTGCTAAAGCTTCAGCTAATTCAAAATTAAAAATCTGGCAACAGCCAGAGTTCTTACCAAAACCAGAAGGTTTAATCACATTACCCCATCTTAGCTACATTATGTTGGCTCCTAGTCAAATTTTGTAATGATTATAAAATACCACAGTCATGGAGTAGTCTTGGCTCATAGTACCATAGCTCTCTATTAGTACCTAGAATAAGGAAAACTACCAGAGGGGGCAAAGCCTTTTCTGATAAAGCTCCCACACTATGGAAAAACCTCTGTCAATGTCTGAGAATCAGGCAGTCTCAATATTTAAAGGTAAGCTGAGCACATTTGTAAAAACCAATTTGAGTAGTCAAGCAAGATCTGGGGGTTCCTGGGCATAGAGAGTTATGGTAATCTAATGTATTGTCACTTTACTTCACTTTACTGTACTTTACTTCACTTTAACCCTGCTGTGACCCCTCTCCTTCACCCCACCTCTTTTGTCACTTTCCAATGCCAGATGGGTTCCAGACATACCTACACCCAGCAAACAAAGACTAGAATTTCTAGAAAACATACATTCTTTGCTTTTTTATGTTGTTTATTTTGTTTAAATTTTTGCTGTTTGCTGAATTTTGTAGTACAGACATAAAACCATTTGTTCATTTAATGAGCAGAAATAAATGTGTTTGAGAGAAGGTGGGAGGAATGGGGCAACCCATTTTGTCTTAAAACAGTTCTTGTGCTACCACCTCCTTTTAGCATGAACCCAAGTGCAACACTTGCTAAGGAAAAAAAATTCTATTGTCACTATTAAAGTTGTGAATCAGACAAGTGGCATATCATTATGCACAGACAATTTCAGAAATCATTAGTTGTATCTTAATTATGTCATTATTTATTCCATTCCCATTATTATTGTGAACAATAATTATGATAATCCTATGTATATCGTAATTATTGTTAGGATTGTTAATAATTACTATAATTATTGTATTATTGTTGTTCTCTAAATGCCACTGGAAGGGGTTTCATTTATGATTTGAACCTCTTCCCAGATCAGTATAATTTCATCAAACCTGGCAGGTCTGCTTCCAGTGCCATATATTTTGGCATGGTGTCTCTGTACTTCCCTGACAAGTACATCTGTTTCTTCATTGTGAATTCTAGCCCATCCTCTTTATAGACTTGCAGTGCAGTGAACCAGATTAGTGCATCTGTGCTGGTCATGAATATAGCCACCATTTCTGCCATGTCCACACCCAAGCCACACCCACCTGTGCCTGTACCACACTCACCTGTGCCTATGCCACACCCACATGTATCTATGCTGTGCTCTTGTGCCTTATTCTATGATTGCGCTGTATACATGAAAATAGAGCCCAAAGCACTTGATGGTTTTTCACAATTATTCAGTATTCAACCTTATTCATCCTCATGCTTTCAGACCATGAAAACTCTCTGAACAGCTCTTGGACTACTAACCAGTCAGATTGCTGATATTGGTGGTTTCCCTTTTAGGAAGGACCCTATTTTTTCCTTCCCTAATGGAATCCCTCACAGACACAGAGGAGGTGTTAACCAGACATGTGAACAAGTCACTAAGTTGCAAGTAACAAGTAAGTCTCAAGTCTTCACAATCAAGTCTCGAGTCAAGTCCCAAGTCAATACAAGCGAGTCTCGAGTCAAGTCCCAAGTCTTAAACTTCAAGTCCTAGTCAAGTCACCAGATGTAATTTCAATATTTAACACAATTGATGCAGTTGATTAGTAGTATATTAAGTTAGTCAGACTAACTAACGTTAGGCGTTTGAGGTGTTTCGGTTCGCTCCCCCCCGGCCTCGCCTCGCCTCGCCTCGCCTCGCCTCAGTGACTTCCGTCCGTCCATCCCCCCGGTCCCCGCTTTCGACTTATCGTTGGTGCGGACCGCTCACACAAATCAAGTTGCTCATGTGGACCCTTGTAAAAGAAGTTAATTTTCATCCCCTGAGTTATCACATCCCAGCTAGCTAGCTAACCGTTAGCTAGCTAACATAGCATTATGTGAAATATACATAGCAGAGACTGGCTTTTGTTTGTGCAGCATCAAATGTAGAACAAAGTTTGAAGTGGTTGCATCTCCATCTCTTATCCTGACTCCACATGTCTTGCATATTGCAGTTCTTTTATTCACAACAGCATAATCTTTATAATTGAACAGGATAATTTTTGGGCACATGTTGCTTGTCCTCTCCGCACAAATTCAACGCTGCTGCCCCGCCTTCTCCCTCTCCCCTGATCGGCTGCAGAACTTCACCTGTAGTTTACAGATAAACTGAGCTGAGCAGTTCACATTTTACAGCACCATTTAATACAAAATGATCCAGTTATGTGATTCTATATTACTTATTTATTATCTTAAAATAAGGATTTCAAGTCTTTTCAAGTCTTAAAGCTCAAGTCCGATTCCAAGTCAGTAAAGGTAAAGTCTAAGTCAAGTCGCAAGTCTTCAGTGATGTTGTCGAGTCAAGTCACAAGTCATCAGTTTAGTGACTCGAGTCGGACTCAAGTCTAAGTCATGTGACTCAAGTCCACACGTCTGGTGTTAACTCCCAAAAGCTAAGAAAACACTTGTAGTTCTCTATCATCGTTGCAGCACATTCATTCATTAACATACACAGCTGGTTAGTGTCCTAGGATTTTGCCACACCCATAATAATATCCCTACCAATTTTGGTGTGCCTTTTGGTATTCTTTTTGGGTGGGACACCCTGTGGGAGTGGTATCATTGAGTGTTCTTGACTTCAAAACCCACAACTGAGTAACTCGGTATAATGGTGATCCCTCTAAATAATGAAAGTGGATGTAAACATGGGGGCATCATTGTGCACAGTGCTTCATATTCATTTATATAGTGTTTAACCTCCTATGCTATTATATACGTTAACTGTGCAGAGAAGTAATTGTAAAGAGGTGTGATTTATGTTTTATTTATTCAGGTTGAACATGCAAAGTTGGGTTGTGGTAAGAGACCTCCCTTTATCTTAATCAGGGACATACTTACTAACCAAAAAACTACTTTCTGCTAGCTGATGATGAACCAGTGCAAGTTATTCCAAGGACACAAGATAAACACACTGATGGTCTAGTAGGCAATACATTTTACTTTACAATTGAATTGAACTAGGATCTGTAACGCGGGAGTACAGGGAGTACAGGGATACTCACCGCATATAGTGACAGTGTGAAAGGAGGAACCAAGTGCCGTCTAACCGCACAACTGCGTTTGAGAAACAGAACGCAAGAACGAGATCACGCTGAACCAAATAACCAAAACAAACGCGGAAAACTCGACGCGTGAAAAGGAATAAATAAAAGCCGTGAGAGCACGGTAAAACGATAAACAAAAACTAACGTGGAAAACAGGCTTGTGAAAACTTGAGGAAGTCATTGCTGATTATGTCCCGCAAGTCTAGGACTGACTCGGGTGCCCCTCCTGGTGGTAGAGGGAGTGGCAGCCGAGCCAGCCCTGACAGAGCCCCCCCAGGCCCGAGACCACGCGGGCCCAAGGCGATGGCCCTGTCACGGCGGAAATCCCGCATAAGCGGAGTTGTATAACCAGAGTTGTATAATCCAGGTTCAGAAAGTAAAAGTCCTCACCAGGATTTTGCTCAAGCTTGCTAGATTTCTAATTAGTGCAATCCAGATAAAATGAGTGGAATCAACACAATCCAGGAAGCCTGAGCAAAATTCTGGTGAGGACTTTTACTTTCTGAACCTGGATTATACAACTCTGCTATCAACGATGCGAGAGGCGGGGACCCAGGAGCGCTCCTCGGGGCCGTAACCCGTCCAGTCAACCAGGTATTGGTCCCAACCTCGACACGGCGGTGGTCCAACAACTGCTTAACCATGTACACAGGACCACCGTTGACCATGCGGGGAGCCGGCGGGGCAGGAGCACAGGGTATGTGACACAAGACAGGACGGAGACAAGAAACGTGAAACACCGGGTGGACCCTCATAGACGGCGGGAGCACCAACTGGTAAGCGACCGGGTTGATGCACCTGTCCACCTTGAAAGGACCCAAGTAGTGAGGAGCCAGCTTCTTGGTTCCACCGCGGACAGGCAGGTCCTTGGCGGACAACCAAAAGCGCCGACCCGGGTGAAAAGACAGGGCAGGAAGGTGGTGCTTATCGGCATTCCGACAGTAGCTAGAGGAGGCCAACATCAAGGCCTTACGGGCCTTACGCCAGGCCAACCTACATCGCCGCACCATAGCTCGGGCACCTGAAACAGCCGCCTCCTCCTCCTGGTTAGCAAACATAGAAGGGCCATTCCCATAGAGGCATTCAAAGGGGGACATCCAGAGGGCCGAGTGCCACAAGGTGTTATGGGCATACTCGGCCCATAAAAGCTGGTCAGACCAGGAGGAGGGGTTGGAGGAAGCCAGACACCAAAGCGTCTGCTCAAGGTCTTGTTTGGTGCGCTCAGTCTGCCCATTAATCTGGGGGTGAAATCCAGAGGACAAACTAGCCCTGGCCCCAAGAGCTTCAGGAAAGAACCCCAAAAGCTACTGGTGAATTGGGGCCCCCTGTCGGACACCACGTCGGTAGGAAAGCCGTGGTGCCGGAGTATGTGGTGTAGGAAGAGAGAAGCAGTCTCACGGGCAGAATGAGCTGAGGAAGGGCCAGGAACCTCGCGGTTTTAGAAAACCGGTCCATGATGACCAGAATAGTGGTGTTACCCCAAGAGGGAGGCAACCTGGTCACAAAGTCTAAGGCCATGTGTGTCCAATGTCTTGACGGTATGGGTAGAGGGCATAGCAGACCAGCAAGTTTGGCATGGGTCACCTTGTTTCTGGTGCACGTTTCGCAGGCGGTAACAAAACGCCTCTTGGTCCTTGGTCCATCCTGAAGCGTGACCCCACTCTATCACCTTCTTGTGCAACCTAGGGTGGACGTAGAGACTACCAGAGGGACCACCACCAGGCCCCGGGTCACTGGTAAGAGCTTTTTTAACCTCTGTTTCTATGGCCCACTGCAGGGGTGCCACGATTTTGGAGGCGGGCAGCACAGTGCTGGGCTCAGAGGAGTGAGGAGGCGACTCCCACTGGCGGGACAGAGCATCAGGTTTGGCGTTTTTTGTACCCGGACGAAAAACAAGGACCACCTGGCTTGTCTGGGGTTCAGACGCTTGGCCTGCTGGAGGTAGGCCAGGTTCTTATGGTCTGTCCAGACCAGGAAAGGGTGCTTAGCCCCCTCCAGCCAATGTCTCCACTCTTTGAGGGCCAATTTAACGGCCAAGAGTTCCTTGTCCCCCATGTCATAATTGCATTCAGCGGGGGACATGCGCTGGGAGTAATACGCACACGGATGAAGCTTAGGAGGGGACCCGGTTCTCTGGGAGAGAACGGCACCTACCCCATAGTCTGACGCATCAACTTATACAACAAAGGGTAGGTCGGGATCCGGCATGCATAACACTGGTTCGGAGGTGAACTGCTTTTTGAGGTTGTTGAACGCTCGCTGGGCTTCAGGAGTCCAGACAAAAGGACCGGGGCTCTTCTTGGTGAGAGTGATAAGAGGAGCCGCATGGAGCTGAAACAGGGAGTTCAACAGGTCTAGCGGGAGGTGTAGGTGTAGCTGCAGCAGGACTTGCTAGAGACTGTAAGGCGACGGTAACCTCATTAAGTCGCTCAATCTGTCGCAGTGACTGATCGTGGCTGCCAAGCAACTGCCCTTGGCTAGTGAGAGCAGCTCTTAACTCCGCTGTTTCATGATTACCGGCTGGATCCATGTTAAGGCTGATTCGTTCTGTAACGCGGGAGTACAGGGAGGTACTCACCGTGTATAGTGACAGTGTGAAAGGAGGATCCAAGTGCCATCTAACCGCATAACTGCGTTTGAGAAACAGAACGCAAGAACGAGATCACGCTGAACCAAATAACCAAAACAAACGTGGAAAACTCGATGCGTGAAAAGGAATAAATAAAAGCCGTGAGAGCACGGTAAAATGTTAAACAAAAACTAACGCGGAAAAAAATTGCGCGGATAATAGCAACACAAAACTGAAAATGCCTGGGGCGGAGGCTGGCCAGCGGGCCGAAAACGCTGCAACAGAACAAAACCTTCCCCAAAATAAAGACAAAAGGACAGGAAGAGAAACAGGCTTGTGAAAACTTGAGGGAGGTCAGGGAGCGACGCAGGAGAGATAACTCGAAGGAGAGCAGGAGAAAAAACAGAGAGAGAGAGAGAGCGGTGATGAGACACCTTGTAAATTGAGAGTAGTAACCACAGAGAAAGAGGATACCAGCTGAGAATGCATAGGAAACCACAACGAATCAGCAATGATCCGTTTCCCAAAGCTTCCTTAAGAAGCCTTCAGACAGCTGAAACGGATCATTGCTGATTACGTCCCGCAAGTCTAGGACCGACTCGGGTGCCCCTCCTGGTGGTAGAGGGAGTGGCAGCTGAGCCAGCCCTGACAGGATCTCCCCTGTAATTCCTTGTAATTATCCAGCAGGATCCATGAGCAGCCTGTGGTATCACCCCTGTAAGTTTATCTACAGTAGCTCAGAGCAGCAGGATGTGTAAGAGAGGCCTGGGTGCACAGAGTGATCTCCTTTGTGAAAAAATGTAAGATCAGAGTGAGTGAATCCAGTTTGGTGGTGAACCAGTGTAAGAGGCCCAGTGAGACAAGTAATAATGCAGCTGCTTGACTCCGTAGTTCTTTTTTTTTTTTTACCAGCTTTCATCTGTAGTGTAGAGACCCATGCAGGCTTGGGAGTTCCTGCCAGGTGGGTCCAGTGGCATGTAATCATCCACATAGCAGGGTCTTTAGCTTGGAACTGAACTACCCAACCATCCAGCCTGGGGAAAAGGAAAGCAAAGCATGGTTATCACAGACCACATCAAGAAGGGGAACCTGGACAACAGCCCTGTGCTCAGCCAGCTCCATACTGCAGAACAGCTGTGCCCAGACCAGTTAATTGACCAATTTACTTATTGTGCACGTTTCCTTCTTTCAGACGGCGTTTAGATGTGTAGTCAGCAGTCTGCTTGGCCTGTTACACCAGGCAAAGACACACACATCCATGTACATGGTTACTTAAATTTGCCTTAATTGTTTTTGTTAGTTTGGCACTCACTAAGATGTTTAGATTTGTATTTGTTTTGTTTTTACAAAAACAGACTCCGTTATTCCAACTACGGGTCCTGTAAATATCATTCACTTAATCTTCAACTTAGAACTATAACCTTGTTAGAAAATTTTTCAAAGGGCAAAGCTGGCCAAAGTGCTCTTTTTCTTTGTGTTGTGTGATTCATAAAATGACCAGAAAACAGGAATTTCACCATGAAGACTCATTGACCCCTTATAGATGGCCACTCAGTCACTTTGCTGCTCTCCACTGTAAATATTGCACTAGTATAGAAATGTAGTAGTTACCATATACTTACTGTATACATATTCTATACATAGTGTATACATAATACTCATGAGTATGCTTTCAAAAAGAAAAGGTCTATTAATTTCAAATGTACACTCAGAGCTTATGTGTGGAAGGTGTATGTTGTCTTGTTTTATAAAGGTACAAAGAATGGACCTTGTGTGGTAGACAAGAGCAACTATTGATAACAAAGGTACAAGGAGCTCCTATTTGAAAGGTACAATGAGCTCCTATTATCTGACTTAACTCAAAATGGTTGGTAAAAAAAATTATTTCATTGCTTGTCATTCATTTTTTCTGCAAGAATAAGAAAAATGGAACGTGAGAACTTTTGTTGGTGAAAGACCACCGCACAGAGGAGATCCTAAATAGATGTGGAAAAGAACAGGATATGTGTGTTACTGTCTGAGCTGGACACCGAGGTGAATAGTACCACAGTATGTTACAATAGGGATAGAGATAGAGAGAGAGAGCGAGACGGAGGCATGTGTGCAGTTGTTGTGTTTCCTCATCTGCCGGGAGACACAGAAAGCTCAGTTCTTCCAGAAGGGAGCAGCACAACAGGACAAGGCAGAACGGAGTGTTGATGAAACAGAACACGAGTGTGCAGAGAAACACCGACTGCACAGCCTCCGTCTCGGAGAAGGAAGAGGACGAGAGGCGGAGGACAAACAGTCAGCAGCCTCTGAGGTATCAACCGCCTGTGGAGCCTACTCCCCGCACTCACACTGCTCGTGTGTGTATGCGCGCGCACACGCAATGACTCTCATTTGTCATGAATAATTATCAAAGCGCATGCTTTGAAGGTTACTTGGCTTTTTCTCTCGTACCTAGAAGAGATGGAGTGCCATTAGGGGACAGTGCCTCAGCAGTTGCTTTTCTGCACTGTTCTTCATTTCTGTCCTTCAGTGCTTTTGCATCTTTTTGGGCTAAATTCTTCACCAGTCATTTCTGCGGTGCACGTTCATAGCAGGCGTCGGCTGATCTCTCTCTGTCTCTCCCTCTCTTTCTCTCCCTCTCTCTCTTTGAGTCTCTCTCTCTCCCTTTTTTTCTCTCTCACTGTCCCTCTCCCTCTCTCTGTTCCTCCCTCTCTCCGTGTCTCTGCCAGTGCAGCGTGCTCAGCGCGGCACTGCTCAGTCCTGACTGTGGTAGAGAGGGGACAAGCGCGGGTGAGTCTATTTCTTTTTCTCTAATCTGTCTTGTCTTTATTTCTACTTTCCATCCCTTTTTTGTTAGAAAGACACATTTTAGACATTGTTCCCTGAATTAGTGTGTTCCCACCCCTCCCCCCCACCCCACCACACACACACACACACACACACACACACACACACACACACACACACACACACACACACACACACATTCTTTCTCTGCACTGCTGGCTTTTCCAAATCCCCCCATTTCTCTTGTCCATCAGCCATTTTATCCATCCCCCCATCCCCTTGCACCCTTTCCCCCTTTCTTTCACTCATGCTCTCTCCCCTCATCACTCATGTCCCCCTCTTCCACTCTCTCATTTGCCCCATCCACCCACCCTCAGCAGTCATAAACCACCGTGTGTGTCATAGGACTGTTCAACCTCAACCAAGGCACCCAGGTCGAACATATCATTCCCATATCCCCTTGGTTTCTCATTCCCCGCTGTTCTCACACACACACACACACACGCACACACACACACACACACACACTATAGGCAGCGTGCTAATATTGTTACTGCGCAATATATGCCCACATCTGTGAACTCTGGTTGTATTTCATGTTAAAGGCAGGGCACTAGCATTAAGTTGCATATAGACTGAAATTCTGACAAGTATCGATTGCTGTCGGCACTGCTGCCTACAGCTGGGCTGCTGCCACAACTGTGACTGTCTTGTTTAAGTGAAAGAGAGAGAGATTGTGTGAAGGTTATTAACTTTACTGCTAGACTGCATGCAGTGGAAAATGAAGGGGGTTTGGGTGGGGAGGGCGGGGGGGGGGGGGGGGGGGGGGGCAGCAAAGCGTATAATCTGTGTATTCCTGCTGTGATGTATGGCCCTAACACACATGCTGATACGTATGAGGCTGTGGTATAGCCTCTAATTGCTGGTGTGCCATTACAATATGTCCCTCTACATCTCAGAAGAGGATCCTTCCACATCAGCTTCCAAACATTAAAACAATGTAAGCTCAAGCAACAACTTTAAAAATATGTAACTTATCATTGAAAAACGATGTACTACAAGCAAAGTTGTGTGACCACTGGAACGTAAGTCCATTTGTTGTTTTGTGGGTCTCGTCTTTGTGAGGTAAATAATACCAACCATCTGATTTATGAAGGAAAGGCTTTATGATGTGACTAACTTTTCAAGAGCAGTGATCATAAATGATGGAAGAGTGAGGGAAATGATGGAAAGTTCCAAAAAGATGTGCTTGTGTTACAACAAATCACCTTGAGAGCAAGCAGTGACAGACGTACCTGTACTCATGTTTTCATCTTGCTGGATCAGTGCAGTGTGAATAGGATACAACTCGGAGTCAAAGAATAAAAGCGCTGGTATAAATGGTGTAAATTTGAGGGCAGTTTCATGTGTCTCAATAGCTAAGAATTTAGAGTTCAATAGGCAAAGATCCTCTGTTTCTATCTCAAAATCTAATTCAGAATCAGAATCAGAATTTGATAAATACAGGCTGAGATTTAATTCACTACATGGTTAAACTAGACCCCTTTTAACCCTGTAGGGCTTTATTGACTCTTATTGACCACCATTGTTCATTCTGCACTTTTTGTGTAAGAGCTGGAGCATGTAGGATTGCATGCAGTTGCCTAAAGCACGTGGGTTTATTCCCACCAGTGGTCTTTACAATGTATTCTCAGTTAAGAAACAGTCTTAAGTTCTTATCTGTGGCCAAGTAATTAACACCAGTGCTTGGCTATCCAGAGTAGACTATTTCCATCTCAGACACTAACCTTGTATGAAATCCTGTGCAGCAGACACATGTGGATTATTCCGTCCAAAGTATTATTCTTGGAAAGAAGATATTCTAACATTAACATCCCATCAGTTCTGAGAAACACACACATCCACCATACACCTGATCCAGTACCGTCACGCTTGCCTTTATTCTAGCACATGCAGCCAATGTCACACACACACACACACACACACACACACACACACACACACACACACACACACACACACACACACACACACACACACACACGTTAACAACAGAGTGCTCACTCTAGCATCAAGAGTGCCATATTTGGACGAGGCCTTACAAAAACAGCACTCCCACACACACTTAAAACACAGTATTTACTGTTCGTCAATTCAATGGGCAGTCCTGTGAAATCGGTAAGCTTTGTCATACCATCACAAAGTCATACACCATTGCAACCATTATCACACAATAATTAAATTTCATTTATTTCCAAGTGGTGGATTTACATGGTTGTGGAGCTAGGATTGAGTGACATTTGCATCCATCTGTCATTTGTGTTTAAAAGCAAAACAGAAGGAGTGTCGTTTGCTTCTGTGTTTCCAAGGTTATTTTGAATTGCAGAACTGAAGGGCCTGCAGGGTTTACGAGGTTTGATTTGCCATAACATGGCCAGCTGTGCAGCAAGCAAAAAGCCTATCGAGTGGATGGTTTGAAAAAGCACCTTCCAAAACTTGCTTTAATAACTATTAACACTCACATCTCTCATTTTAATGTCAAAAGCATTAAGCACTGGTGTGTATGTGCGTGTGTGTGTGTGGACTCTCAGAGCATGGTGTTGGCTGGTGGACTGATACATTTAGAAACATGGCAGCCACTTGACTGCCCTTCTCTCTCTCTCACACACACACACACACACACACACACACACACACACACACACAGATCTTGCCAATGGGCCTCTGTGCACCAGCTGAGGCTAATAGGCTTACGTAATGTTCCAACGTGCTAGAGACAATGTTGAGGCAACGTTTGTCACAGAACTTTCCACATACGTACACTCACAATGGCACTCAGCTTTGCCAAACAAAAGAACATTTTTAATCCAGTTATGATTTTACTGTTGAAGTATTTGCGTTGTGTCCAAGTAAGGATCCTGGTATGAATGTCAAGTGTAGTCTCAAATGAACATTATAAAGAGACCTTAAAAGACCATGTATTTTCCTAATGCTAGATAAATTAATGTTCATTAGATATTACACCATTATATTTCACAGTGGGATACAGAATGAGGAGAGTATTTCCATTTCAACAGAGGTCCCAGAAATTGTAAACCAGCCTTATGACCACAGCAAGCCAAAAATGGCCAGGAAATTTAAAAAATGAGTTCCTTCATGCCAGAGGTCACTTTGCTCCTAGAAGTTTTCTGTTCCACTGTTGAAGTGGAAGTTGGATTTGGCTTTCCAGATAAATTTGACACCCACACATCTTGTGTCACCCTGACAACATAACACACCCTGTCACAGCGAAACTGACAGCCAACAGTGGTGGGAAGGAGTGAAGGAGAAGGAATGAGTATGAGAGTAGTGAACCACACGCAGTGGACAGTGAGTGATGGCATAAGTACATTGTAGAAGGCTGTAGGGATGTGTAAAAATAGTAAGAAAGGGAGGGACATGAACAAACGAGAAGAAGGAGCAGACTAACCACGATCTCATAAAAAACCTTGCTTTTAGCTCTCATTTAAGTCCGCCTCTCATTTGCCCTTTCTTTATGTCAGTTTCATATTTAATTGCCTCACTTTCTCTCTTTAATGCTGTCTCATTGTCTCTGGGACTTGTTAACTTGTTCTTGCTTCCTTTCTTAATCTCTCTTTCTCTCTCTCTCCAATGTTCAGGCTGTTTCTTGCCCTACAGAGGACTGTTCCTTCACCATTGAATCGTCTCACCTCCTCTGGTTGTTATCCACCAGCCGCTCACTGTACCAGTGACCTTTGCCCTTTCACAGATGCTCTCAGAATACACCTGGTTTTCCTCCAGCAGCCTGGCTCACCCTTAAACTTGGTCCTGGGAGCACAATGACTCAAGTGAGGATTTGGGATTTGTTATGGTCTCAAAAGTCCCTTTTAGACACGCAGAATATCTTGGGTTAACAGACAGAACAGATTCTCGATAAGGGATTAAATGCTTTCTTGTAACTCTGAACAACCTTCAACAAATCTGAATTTGACTGGGAGGACAGGAGGACAAGAGCAGAAACACTACGATTATACAGAAACCCTTCAGTTTCATGACCTACTCAAAGGAATCTGAGCCATATCATTTTGAAAAAATATAATTGAACTTCTTGTCTGGAAGGCAATTGAAAATGGGAACCCAGAAGTCGGTGAAGTTTTTGCCACAACCACACTGTGGTATACCATCTCTTGACATGTCTCAGTGTACTCATATCTGAGGGGTTTTAACATCCTCCTTCCTTTTTTGGGTGGAACGTCTGGCTTGCACATTTTTTAAATTTGATTTTCACTTTCCTTTTTTTTTTTAAACTTCACACAAGTAAATTTATTTCTTTGAACTTGTGTTTAAAGAAATCATATATTAAAGAGAAAAAACATTGAGTCAGGCAGCTCCTTTTGCATTGTGAGTGGCATAGGGACATGTCTGAAAAACATAAAATGAAGGAGAGAGGAGAGGTATGGAATGAATTTTGAGAAGTGAGGGGAGTAAATGTGTCATTTCGCCCTTAGTAGGTTCTTATCCCTGCCAAAGCAGAGAGAATAGGTGACATAGACAAATCACTTTAAAAGAGGTACCCTGAGAGAATTTAAGACAGTTTGATTAGATAGCTGAAGTTGCTCAGTGGATATAGAGTGTGTGTGAGAGAGAGAGACAGAGACAGAGCGAGAGACCAAGAGAAAGGCAAGAAAAAACAAGGAACAGCAAAAAGGACAGATAATAGAGGAAACAGGTGCCACAGATATACACTGTTGTCCCTTTGAAGTTCGGGCTATTTTTCTTGTTCTTTTCTTCTCAGTTTTTGTCTCCCACTCCCCTCCTGTGACAGACAGTGAAGGAGACAATATTGCAGGGAAAGAGCTAGTGAGGACAGGAGAGTGAACGAGAGACGAGAGGACAACTGGAGCAGGGAAGAGGCCTTTCTTCCTTCGGCTTAAACCAAATATTCTCTCCTCTCTAGGTTTTTCTTTTCTTCTCTTCTGCTTCTCTCTGTCCTCTCAGTCATCCCTGTCTCCATCTCTCTGTTCTTAAAAGAGTGTGAGAGACAGGGGTGGGGTGGGGGAGTAAGGAACTGAGTTAATTTACCCCTGCTGGATATTTTTTTCGAAAGATTTTTTTTCTCTGTCACACCTAGAGGGATTGTTGATGTAGCAGAGGTCAAAGCAAGGAGTCTGAGTGCGTCTGGGTAAACTGCTACCTTACCGGCGGGGAAGGCAGAAGTGGAAAGAAAGAGGAAATCCTTCAAAGCTGGTGCTCCAATTAAAAAAAAAGAAGCAAAAGATCTGATCCCACGCATTTCCCCTGCCTCCTACAGCCCCCCTCCCACCTCTGTGGGATCCTCGGATATTTGTCTCTCATTCCCCTCTTCCCTGGATTCTGTCAGTGCTCCCGACGGGACGCAGCCGGCTTGCATCCGAGCCAGTCCTCTCCTATTACCTGCTGGTGTCGTCTGCTTCATTCTGTGAGTAGAAGCATATCTCTCTCTCTGTGTGTGTGTGTGTGTGTGTGTGTGTGTGTGTGTGTGTGTGTGTGTGTGTGTGTGTGTGTGTGTGTGTGTGAGCGCACTTGCATGTGCATGTGGCTGTGAGTGATACGTTCTCCATATGCTACCCGGTCCCTAGGACAGTGATGTTAATGCATGACTGCTGTTGTTTGTGTGTGTGTGTGTTTGTGTGTGTACACACATATGCATATGTGCATACTCATCATATTAATGCAATTTTCCTGAAGCCTTTCTGATGACTGCCATTTCTGAGTAAATATGGGGAAAATGAGTCTTGTGGTAGGGCAATTCTGTGTGCACCTATATTTGTATGTGTTTCGAACCCCAGGTCATTAATGTGCTTCTGTGTATGTGTCATGGCACTTGGGATAGTTTTCTGTGACTAAAGATTGACAGCAGTTTTGGTAGTGCATGTAAATGGATAAAGACAAATTCAATACAAGGATTGTTTTTGAGGTCAACTTCAAACGGTTTGAGATTTGTTAGAGTTTCACACTTTTGAAGGCTGTGAAAGCAGTAATACTGATCTTCATACAGTATGCACCTTACACGATGTGTTTTTTGAAATGATGATGAAGATTGCCATAGACTACCATGGGGAAATAATGGCTGCTGATACAAATCATTCATAGTTATTTTGTGAGAAAATGATTGGACCCCCCCCCCCCTTCTCCCCCAGTCCTTCTCTCTCTGTCTCTCTCTCCCCTTCATCAATGTCTGGCCCTCACTCAGGGCTGGATGATAATTGAAAAGCTATATTGATATTCTGCTCTAGTGAGACAGTGGGAAAAATCACACTTATTTGCAATCAGTCATTTTCAGGGTGCAGTACTACCCTTTCCTTGACCAATGGAAAACATGCACATCTTAGACAGGAAGAGAGGTGGTCTGTGCTATTAACACTGCACTTCCTGTTCATTAGGTGGTTATATGGCTAGAATGGTGGATGAAGTGGAAACACGATTATGACCCTTTGACATGGCCTGCACTACTTGTGAGCGACTACTCTGAGTGAGCGACTCAAGTCGAAGTCGCACTTAAGTCGCCTATCAATAGACTTCAGACATGACTTGAAACTCATCCCTAATGACTCTCGACTTGGCTCGGACTTGTCTAAAATAACTCATAAAGTGCACAATAAGTCATTACATTATCCATGTCCTGTGTGCAAAAGTTACAGAAAAAAATACTTTCTTTGTATCTTTATGTTGCCATAAATCCTTACCTTTGTTTCGGTACATTGGGACACATCCCCATTTCTCATGACGTATCACAACATCCACTTATCACGCACGGGAAATCGGAGAGAAGTGTTAGATATAAACAAACAAGGGTTGCTATGGCTACGGCTGGAGTACCATACATGGAGTCTTTGGTTATATGGAGTTTAAAATCCGTGGACATAACCGAAGGAAGCAACGTGTATAGAATGTGGGAAACAAATTAAAGACACTGGAACAACCACATCAAACTTCATAAGTCACCTGAAAACAGACCCAGATATGTTTGTTTAGTTTATGTTAGCCACATAGCCATCATTACAGGTAGCATAGTAGCCCCAATTAGTGTTGTAACTTGTAAACAAACATCAAAAATGTCCTAGAGTATTTTAAGTTAACTGTAAAACATTGAAGTGTTTTACTTGCTACAAATATTGTTTTACAGGAGTGATACGTGTGTAAATGAATGCCCAAGATTTTCTGTAATTATATTTTTGTTTACTTTGACGTTAATATCTTGAGTAAAGATGGACATTCCCTAATATTGCCACCACGTTAAGATCATTTTACACCGAGACACCTTGCGGAACGAAAATAAATTATGCGTTTTATATAGATTTGAGCATGCAAAATTAGGTAATTGTTAGTGATATTTAAATAGTTTACATATCTGATTTTTTGCTTGATTTTTTCATTATATTTTTCATTTTCATTATATTTTTCATTAAATATTTCATTATTTTAAAAATCTTATTCTTATTATTCTTATTCTTATTTTTTTTATTCTCAGCGGCAGTAAAACATGAAAAATGCTGTACAAGGAAGTGGCCGATAATGGGGGACAATAGGGGCTACCAATGTAATATACACTCACCAGCCACCTTATTAGGTTCTTATTTGCTGCAGTTCAAACTGAGCATCAGAATGGGGAAAGGTGATTTAAGTGGCATGAACGTGGCATTTAACTGACATGAACACGCTGAACATTGCATGGTTGTTGGTGTTGATGCCAGAGGTCAGAGGAGAATGGCCAGACTGGTTCGAGCTGAAAGATGGGTAACAGTAACTCAAATAACCAGTTGTTAAAACCGAGGCATGCAGAAGAGCAACTCTGAATGCACAACACGTCAAACTTTGAGGCGGATGGTCTACAGCAGCAAAAGACCACACCGGGTGTGACTCCTGCTAGCTATGAACAGGAACCTGAGGCTACAATTTGCGCAGGCTCACCAAAATTGGACAATAGAAGATTGGAAAAATGTTGCCTTGTCTGATGAGTCTCGATTTCTGCTGTGACGTTTGGATGGTAGAGTCAGAATTTGGTGTCAGCAACATGAAAGCATGGATGCATCCTACTTTGTTTCGATGGTTCAGGCTGGTGGTAGTGCAATGGTGCGGGGGAAATTTTCCTTGTCCACTTTGGACCATTAGTACCAATTGAGCATCGTGTCAACGCCACAGCCTACCTGAGTATTGTTGCTGACCATGTCCATCCCTTTATGACCACAGTGTACCCATCTTCTGATGTCTACTTCCAGCACGATAACATGCCATGTCATAAAGCGTGAACCAGACTGATTTCTCAGACTGGTTTCTTGAACACGACAATGAGTTCACTGTACTCAAATGGCCTCTACAGTTACCAGATCTCAATCCAATAGAGCACCTTTGGGATGTGGTGGAATGGGAGATTCCCATCATGGATGTGCAGCCGACAAATCTGCAGCAATTGCGTGATGCTATCATGTCAATATGGACCAGACGCTCTTAGGAATGTTTCCAGTACCTTGTTGAATCTATGCCATGAAGGATTAAGGCAGTTCTGAAGGAAAAGGGGGGTTCAACCCAGTACTAGCAAGGTGTACCTAATAAAGTGGCCAGTGAGTGAGGGTATACAGTAGTTATTTTCCATCTCCTGTCCCTAAGCTTATCCTGGTATTGAGTTGTGACTTGACTTGGATGTTAGGCAAAATATTTGTGACTTGACTTGGACTCCAGCCTAAAGACTCATGACTTGACTTGGACTTGTATTCTGCGACTTTTCTCAGTTGTGGCCTGTTAGTAGATGGATTGCAGGGCATTTTGGAAACTGCCTTACTGTCTTACTATTAATGCCCTCACTGCTTTTGCTAACCTATAAAGGGGGTTGTTGACAAGTTTAAATGGATCGTTGACTATGAAAACTTGTGATATTTTTTTATCTAAGAATCTGCAGTCAAAGATGGGGATGTCAGAAATACGAGGGATTTAAACATTATTTATGACACACATATGGTGTCAAGATGTTGGTTTTATTATGTTTTCTTCACATTTATGTGATGAGGTGGTTTCTAGAGATAAGTAATTCCTTTAGTTGCTATAGAAAGGGGAACTAAAACACAACACAAATTCAGACCTCATTATTCCTTTACAGTGTGTGTTGTATCTTACTTGATCTGTGCCATGAACCATTACTTTGAGTAAATTTAAAAAGGAGTTCCTTGTGAATAAAAACATTTTGGTAGTAACGTTGATGTAAATGATCACATTTATCACTTCATAATGAACTGTTCAGGTTTTACCACAAAATTTTAAATATTTAAAAACTTTAAAATATTTTTGTTATTCAAAGAGAAAAGATTCACTACAATGAAATGGTTTTTTTTTCATTACATTTCAACTGAACAAAAATTTAAACCTAATGTCAGGTGATGTTTCTAGGTAATTTGAAATCAAATGTGCCACATTTTAGCCATCTGTGCAATTAGAGCACACACACAAACACACACTAGTGATTACTAGGAGGCTGTGGATCACACGTGCCCAGAGCGGTGGGCAGCCCTAGCCCTGGGAGCACCTCAGTCATGCCTTGCTCAAGGGCACCTCAGTCATGGCCTCAGATCTGGGAATCGAACCCATGACCTTCTGGTCACAAGACCTGTTACCTACCACAGGACCATGACCATGACTTATACTGAATTTGGAAGCCCTGGGCTAATTTAATCACATATGCTTGTAAAGTATACTTTACTGAATACTTTGACATTGCTGTTTTAAAGCATTCCTTTCATAACAACTCTACATAAAATACTATATATAAGGGAAATATTTGTGAATATTTTTTGTGGTTTAGCTGTTTTCATTAAAAACATTTCACTTATGAAAACTTTTTATTTAAACTTTCTTCCATTGTTCTCATAAAAATATTGGGCCACAAATGGTCCATGCACACATAAGGACTCAGTACTGCTGAACATTAACATTGCAGCAAGAACCTGAACGAAGAGCTTCTTTAAAAATGAAAAATAATAGACTAGCATGGATATCTGGGAGGCTCCATTCAGTGGAGCCAAGGCCACTGATACACTGTAGGGCATATTTTCTAGAGATTCACATAAAAGAACATTTGGATTATTAAATGATTCATTTGCAAATATTGTGCTTGCTCTGCTTGCTGCGTTGTTCCTTCAGGAGAATACCAGAGGGCCTGAATGGTAACGCTGTGATGACTTCACTGTGCGTTTTGACGTGATGAGTCTTCAGAATCCATAGTTGCCATCTTTGAAGGGTGATGTGATGTATGCTGGCCTGCCACTTAATCTTGTTTTCTTCTTGATACCATTATGTGTATCCTTGGTTCAATTAGCTAGCAAGGGTGCCCTTAGGGGTTATGATTGCATTGGGTTTCTCTTGGACTCATGGGAACAGTCCACTGAGGTCGGGTTTTCTGAGGCAGCTTGAGGTACAATGCTTAATCAGTGCGGTTCTTTGACATGAGACACATTTTCACTGCAATACTCCATTACCTTTGTCTCTTCCATTCCCCAATGCTGGTCCCTTAGTTTCTGTAATTCATTTTCCTGTTTCTTGCCTTCTCTCTTTCTTGCTTTTTCTCTCTCTCTTTTTCTCTATCTCTGTTCCACACATATATACACATACTTCATTGCCCATGGCTTTGCAGTATTAAGAGGTTACCAGAACTTGTGTCCTGCTGTGGTCACATTCTGTGTAACTGAGAAATAAGGGAGAAAACGAAAGAAAAACGGAGGAGAAGATGAGAGCTCATCCATCACCAGTCTCAGTGTATGCTCCCTTTGTATAATTTCAGAGAAATGGGAAAAGAATAAGTGAGAGAGGGTGAGCAGGCATTGTACCCTTTACAATATTAGTTACAATATTAAACAAGTGGAATGAACTGTACCTTCATCTCACAAAATCCCTATACGTCTGAAATTAAGTGATATCAGTATCATAGTTATAATAACACACATTTTGGAGCATTACTGATACATACACTGTCAGGAGTAGATAAAGTAAAGGAGTGCTTTAATTAAGCTTATGGTTGTAGGTTGTTGAACACCATCCATATTTTGTGAACCATCCATGAACAATGAAGCAGCAATTTAGGTCTCAGATCACATCAGATTTAGCTTTGCTTGTCCTAACTCAATAGTGAAAATAGTGGGAAAGATCTGAATCAGAGGTGTCTTGTTGTTAAAGTGAAAAGGTTTAATATTTCCATGATAAATATTGAATGGTGTTTTAGTTAAAGATGACTCCACTTGCGCTGTTGACAGCTCGAGATGGGGCCCATCTGCTTCCTTTATTTGGTTCTTATTTAGATATTCGTGGAGTAAAAAAAAAACACTGTTAGCAACTCCATCTTGGGTTCAGAGTCTGTTGCTCATAGTTACTACAGAAGTTTTTCATGTCAAAAGAACAGAAATCAATGTTTTCATTGTGTATTTATCCAATTCCAGCAACTTATGTTTAATATTTTTATCACATGAGCAGTGAGCCTATTCCAAAGTGCAATCATCCTTCCTATTGTCACTTATTATAAATTCTGTCGATTCAAGCTGTTCAGTTCCCTTTCCATCTTTTCTTTTGAATGCAGCTACCAACAGGTTGAAAGACAGCATTCGCTCAACGCCCTTGTTCCCAACAGCTATTGGGTTAAATAAAGTCTATTGATTTGCAGAAGCATTTCTACCAAATCTGGTCGGATCTACAAATCTGTATTGAGCTTAGTGGGCAACTCCTTACTGGTAGGTCTGCCCCTGGTTTTCTGTGAACAGTATTCATGTTAGCATGACTTTGCTGAGAGACGGCAGCAGGCACCTCACTGGGTGTGCGGCTGAGATGTGGGTTGCCATTAATTACACCCCCAGTTCCCAAGGCTATGATAGCCAATCACAGGTTCATCTAATCTGGCCTTGGCGTGTCATTCATCTCTCTGTGCAGAAAGAACAGGACAGGGGTGGGGGAGGGGTCGCACAGCAGAGCGGAAAGCTAAAAATCAATATCTGCTGTCTTAATGTATGCACGACCGGGAAGCCCTGCTCGCCCGCAATGCTTGAGGTGTCGAGGATCAAAGCGGCCGCAGAGATGAACGTTGCCCGTGCTCAAAGGTGTTCAGGGGAAAGACATGTGGAGACAGCACACAGGCGCGCAGCTGGACACACCAATTAGAAGTTTCATCATGAACCTTTTGTTCGCAGGCAAGAGAGCTGAAGCTAATGATTGGCGGCAGTGGTGAGGCGCTCACGCAAGTGCTTGTCAGTCAGAGTTTCTGAACCAGAGCACGAGTGCCTTTAAATGCGCATAAACCTGGTTTGCTGCACCAGGACGGTGGGTAGCACTAAGAGAGAGAGTGTGTGTGTGTGTGTGTGTGTGTGTGTGTGTGTGTGTGTGTTGGTGTGGGGGTAATTAAGGTGATCTATGAGAGTGGAGACAGCTTTGAAATAAGCAGAGCTATATTTTACTGTACATTTAGTGACCATCAATTTGATAGACACATTTACTTTTCCCATGACATTCAAAAGTAATTAATTACTTTGTATTCAATATCTGGAACAATTTTTGTTAATTAGCTCTAATAATTATAGTTTCTCTACCATAAACATACATCTGACGTTAAGATATAATTTAAATCTCAAAATTGATGTATTTTCTTTTAAACATGAAATCATCGTAGTAATGATACCGCATGTGCAGTGTAATCATCCTCATATGTCATTTTGATTTTTTTTTTTTTTAAGATTCAGCACTTTGAACCCAAAAAACATCTTTATGATGATATATGGTAGACACATTAGTGCATTACTCTCGTATAAGTAAATCACCTCAGTGGATAAAGAAACTCATTTTAGCATTAGCATTTTAGCATTACATGAAGGAAAAATTTGGTTAACTGTTAACCTCTATAAAACTGAAGATTCATCACATGTCATCCATTTTTTAAATACATAAAAAAAAGGTCAGTCCTTTATCCCATACAATTTTTAAGCTTTATGGCATGTCTCAGTGGTTTAAAGGGTAGGGTGATATGACAGGCCTTGGGCACAAGCTCTGAGCAGGAGAGGTTATTCCAAGGATGTTCAGCTCTGGCCAGATTTCCCCGTGGCCTCGGGCCCTCTTTAAGCCTGGTCTTGACAGAGCCGTGATAGAGCCCAATCAAAACGCATTGATCCACTGTCAAAGCGAAGTCTAGCTGAAGAACGGCTGGAATTGCTGGTCTTGGCGGAGCTCGGCCCATGGCGTATACGTTCAGTAAAAGTATGATTGAGGGCTGCTCCCAGATCAGGGCCTGGAGTCGGCGCTCGACATCTGCGCCTGAATGACGGCCTACTCTCGCTCAAAGGATATGGGCTATCAATGCAGGTAACGATACGGTTGTAAAGATTTAGTTATCGTGCGATCAGATGTTGGCAAAAAAGAGATTCATAGCCTCTCCCTACTTCCTTGCATCTGATCTTCAACAGCTCTGAGGAGGAAAGGGCGTGTTCTCAAAAGTCAGTTCCGTCATTTAGAGAGCTTGCATTTGACTTCAGTGCAAATAAATGCTCAGCATTGTTTTGGCAAGTGTTCGGTTAAACACGTCTGCAGAGACGGGAAAGAGCTTGACATCTATTTGGCTTGGATCTGTTTCTTGCTACTCATCATCAAGCTCTAACCCTAATTGACATCTGTTGGTGTTTGGCCATCTTTTGTTTTCAGCTGCTGAAATGAGCAGGTGGTGGCATGCATCCCAGTCCCAAAAGACATGGGCATGTGCTGCAACTGAAAAATGGCGCTACTTTTCATGCTGGATAGGTTTGTACCATAACCGATGCTTTGTGAGGTCAGTCACCATCAGGGAAGATGATTTCATGGAGCTGTTGATGAAGGACTGTATGCATGTGTTGCCAGACTTTTGCTGGGCGCTGGAGCTCTGCCTGCAAGGGATGCCTAATTTAGTGTGAAACAAGGAATACGGTTGGTATATCATGCTGGTATTTTAGTTAGTTTAGATGTAGTGATCAGCATGAATGTGATTAGTGCCAGAGACCTTTTAAAACATATACACACATACATATGCACGTATGGAGGAGACCTTGCACAGGCACAGCAGTGTTTCTCAGGGTTTGGTATTCATTTGAGTGTCACTGCTGGGTCGTAAGTGCTCTACCATCCAATAATATGCGGCCAGTAACAGTCCTGTGATCAGAAGTTGACCACTGACAGACAAAAGGATGGGACAGGATGGCAGCAGAGAGTCACCTGCATGGTGTGAGAGCAATGACGAGTCTGTTGAAGGCGCAAATATAGGAGTTATCAGTATCAAGCATGTTCATACAGTGCATGCTTAGCTTCAGTTTGTTATATTGAGGCATGCAAGAAAACGATGTATGGGGTGTCAGTCATGGCCTGGCCTAACAGGCATTGCAACCTTTTGGAGTTAAGAGTCACAGGCACTGCAGGAATATTTTGGACATTTTGTGGGGCTGGAACAATCTTTCAAAGTTCAAAAGACTTTCATATTGGCATATCATACGTAAATGTGAACTATGTTTACCTTGGACTAAAAATACAGGACAAGCCAGCAACAGAAATTCTTTGGAAGGTTATAGACACTTAACTGCATTGAGGTGTGTGTGTTTTGTGTTTGTTGTGTGTGTGTGTGTGTGTGGGGGGGGGGGTATGTATGTGTGTGGATGTGGATGAGTGAGCAGAATCTAGTAAATAGCTCTACTGCTTTGAATTTGATTGTCACACTACTGAAAAAATATTTACATCTCAACATATCTCGAAGAATCAAAGAGGGCTGCTGAGTGACTAATGTTGGCAACACCAAACCTGGAGCTGCTCATATGAGAGCATGACGCTGGCAAATAACAGTTCTTTACAAAATGATCTTAGCTACCTCACATGAGATCAGCTCATCCATATGCCGTTCAGATTGATGAATGTGCACGCTGGCTGCTTTGCGCTGATTCTCTCTGGCAGCGGGGCTTTTAGTAGCCTTCACAAAGCAAGATGGGCCAATTCATCTGGTTCGCTGTGCATGCAATAGTGGAGTCTATACTGGTTTCCGAGGCTAAACCTAATTCTGGACCAAGACAAAAATGTTCAGTAGAGAACCTTCATTCTAATAATCCCAGAGCTACACTGCGTATATACATGGGAGGACTGATAAGATGATGACAGAGGGATGACATGACATAAACCCAGTGGATAGAGGCTCTCTAAAAAGGGCAGGCCTGACCTGCAGGTTGAATAGAGACAACAATATTTTAACAGTTTGCTTCAGAACATAGCTGCATGTAATGAAATCAGTTAGTTGAAATCAATTAAATCAATCGATTAGTGGGACAAACTTGTTAACCTGCCCATTTATGACTGGTGGAGTACGATTCAAAGCAACTGAAAGGCAGATAATCTTTTAATCAGATGATGCTGTACGACCAAGTGCAGCCAATACCCGACAACAGATAACATGCGAAATTGGACTCCAATAGGAATCCAGTATTTCAGGGGACCGGGTACAGTATGTGGCAGATGGGTGTTCCTTTACCCAATGCACTCTTTAAGAAACATATAAACACGTTTCTTGTCACAGCCATTATTGTGCATGTACACCAGGAACTCTAAACTGATTATATAAAAGGTGCATTTGAGCTTGTATTTTGATGATGATAAGGTGGCAAGGGTTTGATCTCCGAGGCAATACTGAGGCTTTTCATTAACACAAAATCTTCACCCCAGGTTTGAACGAGGCTATCAGTAGTTGACCTAATTTAAACACAAGCACCGCACCGTCAGTAGCTGTCAATCTAACTCACCTTAATGCTAATCTAAAGCTCTTCAGATTTGCATTTAATCAAGAAGGTTAAGCAGAAGTGTTAATTGGCAGTGCTAATGATTGACAAAGAAGACTTGATTATTTTTTTACACTTTAAAAGTGTGAAGTGTTATGTTTGGAAAAAAAAATAATATAGGTAAAAATACCATCATTTTGTGTAATACTTATCTCAAGTCAAATCTAAATTCTGCAAGCTGATTGTGGAATTGAATGTTGAGTACCTCCGGGGTGAAATTACCAGGAAAACAGGTAACAGGCTGTTTTTTGTCTTAATTAACAACAAAAGAAGAACCGACATCCCATGTGTGCCACTGTCTCTCCAAATCATTAGGGCATATTTCAATTCAGCTCAGGAAGAAAAATATCTGCTAGAAATTAAGCCTGCCATAGTCCAATGTTATCAACAATATATTTATTTCTATATTTGCGAAGGCAGAAAACATTCTGCATCACTCTATTTGCTTCTTAATACCATGTGAATAAGATACCAGGTCGTAAAGCAAAAATCACTCATGCACTTGAAATTTTGCAAGGCCCTTAAGATGATAAATCGTGAGAGACTCTGAGAACAGCGGCAGATTCTCCCAAGGTACAGTCTATACCCCCCAATTTCAACTCATCTCTTCTTTGTAATGTACTACACCCATGAGAGGGAATATCTAATGTTGATCATTACTGATCCAATGAAGAATGTGTTTGAAGACTTTAAATTAACTTTTGTGATAAAGTTAACGTGAACTGACATTTACATATTCTGCATTTGGTAGATGCTTCTATTCAGAGCTACTTACAAAAGTACTTTTTTCATTTACTCATAGATTGTGTCCTAGCCAGAACAGTTCAAGAAGCCATAGAACTGGAATACTGTTAAAATACAGGAATCAGTGCTTGGTCATACAAGTGGTAAAATAAGTATAAAGGTCTATATCAGACTTTAAGTGCAATAGAATACAATATCAAACTATATTGTGCTAGAGTATCACTTATGAATTTCATTCTGATAGATCTGAGTCAGTTTCCAGATTGAGCTTCTGTATGACAATGTTGAGATGGTAGTACAGTTTGGATAAAGGAAGCAGGAACAGTAAGTGAGGTGTCTCCTGTGCACCCTGTGAGTCATCTGTTATCAGGAATTCGAGTTTCCATCCTCCCACCCACCCTCTTTTCTCCTCTTCATGCTGCCTTAAAAGAGAAAAAAAGGTGTGCGCTAGCTCACTGCAACAGTATATATCTATGTGTTGTCATGTGTGTGTGTTCCCTGATTCCCTTTGATCACCAGTTAACATGAAGAGTGAAATATAAGATGAATTTACTTATTTATATATTTTACATCAGACTGCATGCTAAAGTGAGGGGTGGGACCCAAGATCCAAAATTTGCTCTTTGGCCAATGGGAGTAGCTGTGTCCGATCCAGTGAATTGGTGTGGTACCCGTCACAGTTAGCTGTCAATCTCTATGACTGACAGGTGTGGGGGACATTGCAGTGATCTTTTTATAGACTCACTGGCAGATTAACATCAAAAAGCGTATGCAGTTCGACAGTCAAAGTATACAATTTTTGTAACTTGGTGCTATTCCAAGATATACCAGTTCTTAGCTGGAAATTGGCATGGGGCTTGTTGTGGACATATCTTCTGTAACTGACTGATGTGCTTAATCTGTTTTCTTAATTATTGTCTAAGTGAGTGACAATGACGGAGAGAGGGATAAAAACAGAGGCATAGATCCAGGCACTGGGTGAGAACTTGTACTCTTCATCTCGCTGCTGGCAGTTTGGACTCGGTCAGAATGATATACACTTCCTAAATGCTTCATGCGAACCATTTTGCAAAAACTCACCCTGGCACTGGTGAGGACACAGGTGTAATTACATCAGCGGAATCATACATCCATGAGGAATTTTATATCGCAGTGCATTAGGAGGGCCATTTATTTCCAGAAAAGTAGCCAGTTGTCATTGTAGAAAACAAAAGCAAGGAGAAGGAGTAGATTTTGATATTTGCTTGTTTTGATGTAGGCGTTGTTATACTGGGTTCACCAATGACTTTAGTTCTAGTTTCAGAACTCTGATTAAATGGTTCTAATAATTCTGTGGGATTATTGTTAAAATTCAGACTAAAATATATACAACAGATACTACTGTACTGTCAGAGTGATGAAAGACCAGAAAATACCTTTCTTCATATGAAAAGACCCATATTTAACACATTAGTTAAACCTCCTGACTCAACATTGCCTCGTGGTTGGGCGATTTCTTCCATTCACTGTATGAGTACAAGGTAAGCCAGTCCCTTTGGACCACAAGTCTAATACCCTGTTTAGACCTGATATACCACCTCAACTTGTCTACCATGAACAGGAGCTCCCAGGATGACTGGAGCGTCCTGTGGTGTGCATTGTCCACCCACACTTGCATCCTTGCAGTGGTGCTTGATGGTCATATACTTGTTTCCAGAGCTTCTTGATCTAGGCATGCTATTCTGGCAGACTCAAGTTTAGTGGGTATCCTCATCTCACTGCCAAACATCAGGAGAGCTGGAGTAAGCATGGTTGACTTCTGTGTGGTGGAGTACCCATGCTAACACGCTTTGGGACCAAAGGTAGGTGGAAGTGCCAGTCACGCTGCTGTTGGGCAGTGATGATGGCAAGCTGGGTGTGGAGCGTCTGGTTCAAGCAGAGGCCACTGTTCTGTGGATGGTGCAGAGTTCGAGTTTTTTGGAGACACATCCAATTGCAGACCTTAGCCATTTCCACCAACACAAAGCTCCTGATTCTTAGGTATTCCAGAGTGGTAAAAACTCCTCCACTATCTGATTGTGTGGCCATGCTTTCATATGGGACAGTATAGGGCTCTGGCCTCTTTATGAAGTAATCCACTGACACGAAAACATAGTGGGTTCCTGGTGTCTGTGGTGGAAAAGCAGTGGTACATCCACTGTGACTCTTTATAGATGCACTGGAGCGAAGAGCTTGGTGTAGGATGTGGGACTGGTTTCAGCAGTGCACATGTAGCTCAACATCTCTGTGCCATGTCCAGCACAGTCCTACTCAGGCTGTGTAACACTAACATACATGACATGGAATGGAAATGGCATGGCCAGGTCTCTCCTCAGCAAGCACTAGTTGCACTATGGATTGCTCAAGCAACTTTTCTTGATACCAGAATTTCGATTTCAATACCAATACCATGAATAGTATAAAAATTTTTATACAAAAATTATACCTTGGGATGAAAACATTCCATTGTCTGAATGTAAAATGAATTGAATGCAAAACATCTGATTGCAAAAGATGAAAATTGCTATTACATTACATTTCTGTTTGATGTTCTTAGCTATGAAAACCAGTGTGTCCGTGTAGCCTGTCAGTGTCATTATCCTTGGACTGTGCTCTGTTTAGTCTGTTTAGGCTTCTTTGGAGTCTTTGCCATGCATAAGACACGGTAACCATAGAGACAAGAATGCTAAGGAGGGGCCAGTCGTGACACATGGACTGTATATAATGTAATAAAGCCTGGACCCAGGGAGTTCATTCTGGCCACTGTTGCCACAAATTGTTCATTAGGGATTTGGTCCCAAGCATTTGTAAAGCTGCTTTGTGATCACGCTTGTTGTCAAAAGCACTATATAAATGATTTTGATTTTGTTTTACCCTCTCAAGGCATGCCAGGGTACCATCAATGCTAGACCAACACATTGCATAGGTAGACAACCAACACTAGCCCGTAGAGGGCGCCACTGAGTCCTCGCTCCATCAAATACCCAAATGTGGCCAGTGCATTACAATCCGACAGTCACAGCTTTGAACTGCCATAGCATGCCCAGTATAAATTATGTTTTCTCTTTGGTACCTGGAGCAAGCGGCACTTGCCCTTATCTGCTCCAAAGATCCAGCAAGCTGATCCAAGATATCGGTCAGGCATTGGGGCAAACTACAGGTCATGCTTAGTAAAGGTGTCGAGAAGCCAGCTGTCTGCACAGAAGAGCCAGCTGTGATCCTATATCGAGACTACCGGTGCTGGCCAAAGCTGGCGTCTCCTTTACTTTTTGCTCTGTGGCTTTGTTTTTAGCCAAGGTGAGCCGGTGGGGACAGGGCTGCATCAGTGCACCATCACCGGCGTTGATGCTTTGCTGCACTAAATCAGTCTGTGTATAGTCACTCTCTCTCTCTATGGCCATGAAGATGTTGTTATATCGAAGCTCCCACAGCTGCTCTTTCTACTTCTCTGTTAAGCCCGGGCCGCTCCGCTGTTCACTCACAGCCTCCAGCGCCTGGCACAGCGCTTTCCTGCTGCCGTCCCTGCTCTTGGCTTCTTTGTCGTTGACGCCGAGGAGGGTGCCGCTCGTGTGTGCTGCCCACGGCCCTCTCGGGGATCCGACCAGCGCTGGCGCTGCGTGTTCTCCTCCAGCACTGGCACATTTACCCACAAACAGCAGCAGTGTCTCCAGCCCAGCAGTGCCTCGGCCCCCATCCACACGTAGCTGCCACAGTACATTCAAGTGCAAAAAGAGGAAAATGCTGTCACATATACACACATGCAAGTCTCAAGGTCATGTAAGACATTAGTACATTGAAGTCTTACAGAGTTCCTGACGCTATAATGCCCTCAGAAGACAAGTACTAGCAGTGAGTGTACTACTGTATCTGACATAACTACCTGTTTCCCTAAATATGATTTTTCTCCTAAATACAGAGGTCAACTGTGGCCATATTCCTTCAAGTTCTGGTTGCTAGGTGAAGAAAATATGTGAATAAGGATGTTACTGGGAATAACATCACATCGATGATTCAACCATAGGCACAGGTCATTGTAATACTGGCCCTAGGCTTTTGGACATTGAGAACATATCCAGAGTATGAGCAATTCCAGTACACTTACAACAACACAATTTTTTTACATGCTAACTTGTGATGACTCGGATAGCTACCCTTCAGGAAGGATGGAACGAACATGAACTAACAGCTGGCTCAGAGTGGCTGTGTAAATATGAATTCATCCCCCCACTCCATAGAGATACATATTAACTGCGCATTAACAGCATAGCTAGTGCTACTTTGGGGCATGCACTAGGAGCTAATAGCTTTGTTAGTCTGGCTTGCTTGCGTCAGTATTGAGGTATTAAGAGAAGCAGGCCCTAAACAATCGTGCAAACGATGGTACAGTGTAACACAAATCGATCCATTTGACAGGAATGTCACTGCGCCTTCAAGCCTGACCACCAATCAATGGTATGAAGAAAAACCATTTTGAGATATGATGACAGCCAGATCTTCCGATTGAGTGTGCTTGTCTCTGTTCAGCCGTCCATGAACACGCACATGGGTCGAGTTGCAGGTAGTGGTGGAGCACTGGACACATCACGCTCCAACACATGCTCTTGATCTTCCTGCACACATTCTTCCTCACCTGAGTGGGTATTTGTTTTTTCCTTTGTACGATTTTCATTCTTTATCACCCACTCAGTCTCTCATCGTCATTTGCTCACTGAATTTCGCTCATTTGTCCCATTATTTGCTCACCCCATTAGTAATTTGCTCCAGTCATGGCATCTTTACTAACTCACTCATCTGTTTTAACTCACTCATCTGTTTTACCTCTTCATGGCATTGTTCCCTTTGTATTTTTGCTTTTTTTTTGTTGCTCTGCACCTCTTTTTCTCCCTCTTTTTTTCTGACTGCTGCCGTGGCAACAGTGGACCAGAAGCTAGAAAGCAAGATGAGATTTGTGTCGGAGCTCAGCAGCTCTGTGTATGTGTGTGTGTTTTCAGACTTAAGCCTAAAGAACAACCAAGTAAATAGTAACTGCCTCCATTCATTCCAGTGGCATCAGCTCAGCAGAGCAAATTTCTGTGAAAGAACCTTCTCAATTCCCTGTCAGTCTTGGGATTTGTTGACGTGCATATTATGATCTCACAGCACCCAGACACATTCACATATTTGCAGCTAAGTGCCTGCTTGGTAATCTTGGTATATTTGGCATTCAGTGTACATTTGCTTGTGTTTATGTGCACATTTTTGTATGTCTGTGCATGCATGTCTGTGTAGAGCATCTGTCCCAGAATGCCCTCTGTTTACTGAACACTGCTGTAAATGCCAGACATCCTCATCATTCCTGTGTACAAAGAACAACATTTGACTTGTAAATTACACCGCATCATAAATAATAGTATTATGCAATCTGTGATATAAAATAAAAAGGCAGAACTGATCTATCGCTGTGTGGTCTGTTTGTATGCATCAAATGCACTTTAAATGTGAACATGCAAATGCGCTCGCTAAATATAATTGTGGAAAAGGGATTGAGGTTATCGAGGATTGCTGTGTATGCATGTGTGTATGAACGTGCATGTGTGTGTGAACTTGTGCGTGTGTGTGCCCGCATGCTTCAGATCAGAGATGCTGCACAATTCTGTGCTTTAATGGTCCTCATCACGGGAACACACACCCAACCTGATTGTATATTTGCTGTTTGTGTGTTTGCTGTTGGTGTGATTGTTGTTTGTGTATTTGCTGCTTGTGTGTGAGTGTGTGTCTGTGTGATAGTGTTGGCTATGTGTAAACTCATCCTAGCAATTCTGTATTCTCTGCACGTATTTCCCAAGGGAAAGAAATGGTCGTTCATTAAGTTAGTCACCTGTACTGCACTCAGTAACTAACATTAAGAGAGAAAGGTGTGTGTGTGTGTGTGTGTGTGTGTGTGTGTGTGTGTGTGTGTGTGTGTGTGTGTGTGTGTGTGTGTGTGTGTGTGTGTGTGTGTGTGTGTGTGTGTGTGTGTGTGTGTGTGTGTGTAACTGCATGCAGGGAAGGGTGTGTATGTATGCATATGCATCTTTATCTTTCTGGGTGCATTTTGGTCAGGATGCCCTTGTTTATTTATTGATCTGCACTGCACTATTTGTGTGGGTCTGTGTGGCTCTATATAGGTGTATGTGTGCGAGGGACAAATCCTGCTCTTTGCTGGCCAGTGTGGGCCTGTATCACAGAGCTATCCTACTTTATGGCTGGTTTGACGATAGGTGTCACATGGGTGCGTATATGTGTGTGTACAGCCATGCCTATCCTTGTAAGAGAGTGCATGCAGCACATAGAATCTCAATGAGTGGGTCTGCCACCTCCACTGCTGTGCGTCTGTGATTCAGCATTTCACAAACTCCCCCCCACCCCACCCATCCCCCCCCACCCCACCCCACCCTTCCCCCACCCCACCCCACCCATCCCCCCCCCCCCCCCCCCCACCCCACCCATCCCCCCCCCACCCCACCCCACCCCACCCATCCCCCCCATCCCCATCCCCCAAACACGTGCACCTCCTGTCCCCTGACAGAGGCAGTCTCTGGGGATGTTTCACAAGACCCGACAAACCCTCCCCCAGTCCCCAATCACTGGCATCTTTGCTTCTCAGGATGGTGGGGCTTGTATTGCTCTGTGCTACCACCATATGCTCACATGAAAGCAAGATAGGGAGCTGGTAATGTACAGAGGCAGACAGACGGCTGGACTGAGGCGCGATGTAAGAGCAGAGAAACCCCGACCGAGTCGCCAACAGCAAAAGAATGTATGAAAGATTTCCATGAGACAAGATGCAAAACTATGATTCCTAGGTGACAGTGGCGACTGTAGGTACTGACTGAACGAGCAATTTTCTCATGTTTTTATTTTTGTTTTATATTGCCTCAAAAACACCAGTTGCTAGTGTTTATTAGTACCTTAAAATAAAATACTAGTATTGGTACCTTACACTATATTGCCAAAAGTATTCCCTCACCTTCCTTGACTCACATATGAGCTTAAGTGAAATCCCATTCCTAATCCATAGGGTTCAATATGACGTTGGTCCACCCTTTGTAGCTAGTACAGCTTCAACTCTTCTGGGAAGGCTTTAGAGTGTGTGTTTTTGAGCATTCTTCCAGAAACGCATTTGTGAGGTCACATACTGATGTTGTACGAGAAGGACTGGCTCTCGGTCTCTACTCTAATTCATCCCAAAGGTGTTCTATCAGGTTGAGGTCAGGACTCTGTGCAAGCCAGTCAAGTTCATCCACACCAGACTCTGCCATCCATGTCTTTATGGACCTTGCTTTGTGGACTGGTGCGTTGTTATGTAGGAAGAGGAAGGGGCCAGCTCCAAACTGTTCCCACAAAGTTGGGAGCATGGAGTTGTCCAAAATGTCTTGGTATGCTGAAGCATTCAGGGTTCCTTTCACTAAGGGGCCAAGCCCAGCTCTTGAAAAACAACCCCACACCATAATCCCCCCTTTACCAAACTTTACACTTGGCACAATGCAGTCAGACAAGTACCGTTCTCCTGGCAACCGCCAAATCCAGACTCGTCCATCAGATTGCCAGATGGAGAAGCGCGATTCGTCACTCCAGAGAATGCGCCTCCACTGCTGTAGAATCCAATGGCAGTGTGCTTTACACCACAGTATCCAACGTTTTGCATTGCACTTGGTGATGTATGGCTTGGATGCAGCTGCTCGACCATGGAAAGCCATACCATGAAGCTCTCTGTGCACTGTTCTTGAGCTAATCTGAAGGCCACATGAAGTTTGGATGTCTGTAGTGACTGACTCTGCAGAAAGTTGGTGACCTCTTCGCACTATGCGCTTCAGCATCTGCTGACCCCACTCCGTCAGTTTATGTGGCCTACCACTTTGTTGCTGAGTTGCTGTCGTTCCCAAACACTTCCATTTTCTTATAATACAGCTGACAGTTGACTGTGGAGTATTTAGGAGTGAGGAAATTTCACACAGGTGGCATCCTATCACAGTTCCACACTGGAATTCACTGAGCTCCTAAGAGCAACTCATTCTTTCACAAATATTTGTAAAAACTGCCATCCCTGCATGCCTAGGTGCTTAATTTTATACACCTGTGGCCATGAAAGTGATTGGAACATCTGATTCCCATAATTTGGATGGGTGAGCGAATACTTTTGGCAATATAGTGTACATTAAAATACACAGCTGGTGTGTTGATCACAAATGGCTTCCAATCACATACTCCCAAGCTGCCAGGAGTTTGTGAGTGGTCTTTTGAAATTCAGCCATACAGCATCACTTCCAAAACAAAAATCTAAAATGACTTGTTTTACATCTCAAGTCTTTACCGTGGCCTGGCTTTCTGACCAGGGATTTCAGCCCTATACACATATATATACACACATATATGTGTGGTATCATTTCTATAAATAAATCTCATTCACTTGACAATGGAATGTACCTTACAAATTGAATGAAGAGTTGTAATATGAAAAGATTTTCTCTAAAATTAGCCTCACTTCTTCACAACCGATTGAGTCCAGGCACTCGTAATTTATTAAGAGAGGGCTGTTCCAAAGGTGCAGTCAAATCCAGAAAGATGTTACTAACTAATGAAGGTAAAAATGGTACAGAAGGAGCTGGTGGAGAAGTAAATGGGAAATCAGACCAGAAGGTGCACAAGCAATCCGAACAGACAAACAAACCAGAACAGGATGAGACAAGGACAGAACTCAGAGAACTAAACAGATTGTAAACCAGGACAGCAAACACACAGAATGCTCAATATGCTAAGGTACACCATGGCAATACTTCGCAATACTGTGAAAAAGGAAAGAGACAGAATAAATAGGCAAGGGAATGCAAGCAGAGGTGACGAGTTAATAATCAGGAGAGGAAGAGAGCAGAAGGTGACTGTGATTGGTGGGGCTGGTAGGACAGGTGGTGGTCTAAAGTTGATGGGAGATGTATTTGGGGCCAAGGAGCATGGCATTTAAAGCCAAATTCTCCAAATGTCAGAGATGGACAAGATGATGTTCTAGTGGCCTGGAAAATGTCTTCCAGGTTTCAGTACCAGCTAACTACATCTGGATTTAAATTTATTCTAGTCAGGAAGTTGGTACATGATTTTTACATGATGGTCATAGCTGTAGAAAAATTGCTACACTTTGGCTGTGAGGTTTGAGCTTCTAAAAGACTTTTGTTCAGGTTTCTAGAACTGCCTTAGACAGGTCTCCCAGGGCATGCCCGAACATCCCTGGTGGATTATCTTTTGGATCAGTGCTGCTTCACGAACAACATGCTGCTGCCTTTTTCTTGTCAAGTATCTCAAACCCCATGTAATATCTTGAACTGCTCAGGAACGTGATCACTTGCTTGAAGTCCTGAAGGTCAGAATAGCAAAACCTTCCAGGCTGGACCTGCTCCTTAGACCTGACTTGTTAAGCCCTGGCTTGATAATGAGTTCAAGAGAAGTTTTAATTTGTGTGTATGTAATGGAAATGTCTTAGTCAATATTCTATAGCACATATGACGAAAAATATAAATAAAATAAAGTTCTTGACATGTTAAGAGGTGCAGGCAAAAACTGATCAGCGGACATGCGAGAGAAGGTCTGGACTGTGGGTTTTCCTTCACCACCACCAAGGCAGGACAATGGTTTGAAATTGGCCTTCAGCTTTCCACCAGTGGGTCATGGAGGATTTTAGAATGGGGAGGTGATTTGTGATGGGAAAGCAACTGTGTAGAATTCAAAGGTAGCAGTGATGACTAGAAAAGATAGGAGAGAAAGTCCAAAATAATCTTTCTCAAATAAATGACTTAAAAATACTTGAAAAATCTTCAAAGACAACTCTCATTCTTTCCCTTACTCATCCATCATGCTCTCTCTCTCTCTCTCTCTCTCTCTCTCTCTCTCTCTCTCACTGTCTCCCACTATCCTATGAAGCATGATCCTTTTGTGTTTAATGTTTTTCATGGTTATTCTGTTCCAAAAAAGAGTTGCACATATCTTAGATATATGGAATATGCCAATTATTTCCAGAATCATAAATGTGTAGTTGTGTAGGGGTGATCTGTATCAAAACCATTGATTTTGGATCTAGGACAATAAGGCATTTCTATGGGGTAAATTAATGTTTTCTCATGACTGAACTATTCACTAATTTGTGCAGCTCAGTAAAACTGCCTTCATGAAAGTGCTATTAAAATTATTACCGAAAGCTCTTATGATTCTGGATTATGCATTAATGAGTTGAAATTTGAACAGTAATGGAAGATCATTGATGGAATGTTGTCTAATTTTTTTGCTTTCAAATCTAACATCTTTTACTTTGTACCTCTTGTATAGTTTGCTTCAAAGCACTTGTTTTATTGCCTTATTAACATATACAAGCAAAACCCACAAGCATTCACAATACTCTGAACTGAGATAAAAACTGAAAATTATATTAATTTCTCAGTCAAAAAGGGGCCACTCTCAGAGAAACTAAAAGATCTGCGATCCGATTATGTAAGCAACAACGAGAGCATATAAAAAAAAAGCCATGGACTTTGTTGTAAATGAATACTGTGGTCATCTAATCTTGTAAAAAATGTGTAGTCATGCATCCAGAATTTCAATAAGACGTGTAAACTGCAGCAGCTTGGGTGAGCCTCAAGCTCGGCTTCTTTGTTCCAGCCAAACATTACACTCATTCATTACATTAATGGCTCAACACGTTAGCTGGTTAGACACATCAAATATTGGAGAAACCAGCTGGAATGAATAGGACATTTCCCTGCTGGTGCGTGTCGCCTGAAATGTACTTCTTCAGACACGGATGTCTTATGAAAGGCCATTTTTGGAAAATAGAGCAAAGAGATATCGTATTCTAACAACTCTCAATTACGAATGATGAACATCTGTTTGGAGTCCTTTTGCACCAACAATATAATGCATAATGCAAAGCTAACTTAACTAAAAAAGACAGAGACCTTAAAATCCACATTGTTTTTGTGTAAACCATCTTTCCGCTGCTGATGGGGTTTTACCTGTTTACATCCATCTGTTTTGTCTGCACTCTTGTTCATCTGTTAGAATTTGTCTGTTTTGTCTGCATTCATATTTAAAGAGGCCATTGTGATGGTTCGCTTCCCAGCCTGCTGTTGACACAGCACACTGAAACAGCTTGCCTGGGTTCGTCTCCAACCACAGTGGGCCACGGCTAATCTGTGATGTGTTGTTGCTTTTGTTCTGCTGTTTTGCGGAGTGTGAAGCGTGATTATTCTGCAAACATTTGTTCTGGGTGGTCTGTGGAGAGGCCCTAGGCTTTCATCTCTTAACGGCTGGAAATGCGACTGTGCATATGGTCTATTAAGCTCCAACTGGAGATCAACTCTGCATTGCACAAACACTCGAGCTGCAGCCATTTCGTGATATATTAAAGTTTACCATTCCAAAAAGAGTATATGAACTTCTACATTAGGCACCTTACATCGTCTTCCTGGTTCATCTTCAGAATCATACTCAGAACATTGTCTCTCTATGGCAAGCCAAGACTTCACCATTCATACAGCCACTGCTGCTACATCATCCAGCAGGAATAAATACAATATCTGCCGCTGGCCGAAAAATGTGTCTATGTTCCTTTGTTCTCCTGGCGTGCCTCACTCTACTTGTAAACTCGAGCCTGACATTTTGTACAAGACCCTATGGGACTGGCGCAGCGATCATTATGTTAACCTTATTTAACCTGTTTAATATAAGCCTGAGCAAACAGATGCTCAACATCTCTTTCTTCTACCTCTCTGTCCTGCTGTTTCACTCTTAATGCTCAAATGTAATCATCAGTTAGTCGCTATGGGCTACAAAAGATGCAGCACATTAATGTTGCTATTAGTAACAGATACAGGATGCTTGGATACAGTATCGTTGGTGTTGAAGCAGAACAAAATAAAGGTGGAGAAGTCAGACTTGGGCAAATTAGCAGGCACCCTTTAGCATATCATTGGCAGGTGAGAAGTAGATGTGATAAGGACATTCCTCCACATCTGCTTGTCATGTGTAATAGAACAGCATGTGCACATTGACACAAAAGGCAGGAAGACAGAAGAATAAAGCTTTTTAAAATCTGCTCACAAGATCTCTAACATGATGACTCTTTACATTTTGCTGATATAATTTGTGGTAATAATTCTGATGCCACTGCACCATATGCCACATGTGTAATGAATTGCCCCTCCCCTTGTGTTAATATTCCCTTTCTTTGTGTTCTCATGTTCGTTTGACTATAGCTCTCCTGTTAGATATTGGATTCACCTGTGTTTGTTAATTCCCTTGGTTATGGTGTATATAAGCTCCTCAGTTTGTTTTTATCTTCGCAGGTCATTGCCATGGTAGCTCTGTATTCACCTTGGTCTTCTGCCAGGTTTTTCCTTGGTTTAAATCATTATTTGGTTGTTCGTTCTTCCCCTAGTCGACCTCGGTCGAGCTTGGTATTCTTCCCCTATTTGGGTTTCCTTTTTTGTATGCATATTATTGTGTAGGTTTACGTTCGTCTTCCTTTCTTGTTTATAAGTATTGTTGTATTTTAGTGTCTTGTTATTCATGTGCGTTTTTTTATAGAACCGAAATCGTTAGGCATTTTTGTGTTTCTGGATTGCTTAGTTCTCAAAGTGTAAATTTGTGGTTGTTTGTTTTCGTGTCTCTATCAGCGGTTGCTTCTGTTAGTTTCTTTGAGTGGTATAGTTTCTGTCGTTTTTCTAGGTTCTTCTAGGAGTTTTGAAGCCATATTACGTGTTCTCTTGTTGAGGGAAGTTATACACCTTTTGTCTGTTTAGTTTATTGTGGGTTTTTGTTGGAAATTGGACGATGGATCGTGACCCTCCTTTTGATACGGTTTTCCCCTGTGTTACATTAGGATGCCTTGTCGTTTCCAAAAGATTGGGTCGAGTATTTCTGTGGGTAATTTATCCCTCTCTCTCTCTCCTAAATGTGTTATCCCGAACTTACATATTAAATCTGCAGTCTCTTAGCATTTGTGTCTGCCTTCTGAATCTACACCATTACAATGTGCCTAACTGCTGAAGGACCTCTTCAGTCTACAGAACAGCTCCATCTTATTAGCACTTGTGATGGTTCCTTCACACAGGATTTCCAGCAGTGGGTAAGGCAGGGTGTAGAGGTGAATGTTCTTCGAACATTCTTCTCTTGGAAGAGAAAGATTACAGGTTCTCACAAATTTTATTTTCTTTGCTGAGATTTAGGTTGAGTTCCTGATGATGGGAACTTTGTAGGCTCTGTGAAGATGATACATTTACTATATAGAACAATGCCAGCATACAGTACCATCTACAAAACATCTACAATAAACATCTGGGTCCCAGTAAAATATGACTAGAATACTTTACTTTTAAATGTATTTTTAAGTGATATAAAGGATAGGTAGTGTGTGCTTTCCAGTTTCCCACTGTGGGTGAGGTAGCTAGACTGACGGCAATTCTAGCTGGCGAGCTATAATGACTGGAGTCTGAGCGCGCGCTGTGGTGTTAAGAGGTGTCAGGCTGGGAGGGCAGGAACAGCTATCAACAGACAGCGCCTTGCCCCGCCTCCAGCTGCTCCCAACAGCCTCTGGGCAACAGGCGCTTGGCACTGTGGCTACTGGACCGCGTCGCCCCAGCTCCTGGCGCCATGGACCCCATGGATGCTCCCAGCCATTTTCTCAGAGTGGGGTGGGTGGGGTCAGAGGGAAAATTGGGCGTAGGCAGGAGGTCAGTGAGCGAAAATGCAGCGAGTGGGCAGAAGTGATCCAGTGAGTGGAATGTGTAGGGACCCTCAGCAATTAGCAAAGAAAATGGCTCACAGGGCAAATATTGTGGTATTGAAATATAGAAAATGATAGAAAGGATTCAATAGGGAGAGGACAGGTGGAGAAAATGTTTTCTGTGACGTGATCCTCATTCACCCTTTGAGAAATCAGAAAGGAATGTTTTTTTCCTCTGATCAAAACTTGCTTTCAGACACTTCAAACTGCATAAATGCTTTAATCTAGGCCACTGAATACCTGCTGAGGAATCTACACACAAGATCACACATGCTCACATGCACACATATGCATACAAAATCATTTGGTGTGCATCAAAAAAAAAAAGCATTTCCAGCAACATGTTTTTAAAAATGTCATCTGTTCTTAAGGTAACAAAGAAAGGATGCAAACTAGGATGTGAACTGCTGCTTTTCCTAGGACACTGGGGTAGAAATATAAGCTCGAGCAGGAAAATGAGAGAGCTTGCTGTCTATCTCTCTCTATCGCTCTGTATCTGTCTTTCTGTCTTTGTTTGCAAATACAGAGTGACAATATTGCAAAGAATTATCAAGGTGACAACAGCATAGCGATGTCATTAACTATGCTGCAGTGTGCTGAAGCCTAGCGGGTCCTTCACCTTCAGCAGCAGATATAATGCTGTTTACTCTCCCCGTCCACAAGGCCAAGACTGGGAGTAAGGTGAAAGTTAAAGAAAGCAACTGAACAACAATAAAAAATCACTGCAAGAGGCAAAACCTCCCCTAGATGCTCAGGGATGTATTCATGTTCCCAGACACCCACCACAAGAACCCCTTTTCTTAAATGTTTTTTAATCACAAATTTTTTTAATGCGTTTTATGTCTGTAATCTGTCTTTGTGTCTGGAATCAGGCTTCGTTGCCTGGAAACGGCGGATACGCTTGTAATCCACATTCACACCTCTTATGTGCAGTGTGGTTTGTAATCTCTGCCCACTTGTGTAATCTGGCTGTCTTCTGACCGGAACACTCATTTATCCATAGCAAAATCCCCTATCATATCAGCTTTTATGGGTTTCCTTTGAGTTGGGTCATGCCTGATGTGCAAGAAAATACCTGCAATAGGATTTACAAACAATTCAATAATCCTAATCTTGGGTGACTATTGAATGCTTCTCGTCACAGTATGGGAACAGAATCAATGATTAGATAACCTAACAAGTGAGTCAATAGTGCAGGTTATTAGTTTGTGGTACCTTTGTAATAAATTCTGTCAAATGCTGTTGGATGGAGGATGAATTATATTTAGATTACTAACAGGTAAAATGTCTCATCTCCCACTCATCTGTTTTGTTTTATGACTGATTGTTAATCCACTTTATTTAGAGTCTGTTTACCGTTTCTTTCTTGTGTGGTAGGAATGTGTCTCCTGGTAGAGCAGTCCTGTAGAGCAGGAGTGCATTTCCCAAAACGTTCGTAACTCCAAATACTTTGTAACCTCACACATATGAATATTCTTGAATTTACGAGTGTTTCCCAAAACTCTTCCTAACTTATGTCGTACTTATAGTCGTTCGTAAATTAAGAATATTCGGGCCCATTCGTAACTCACCAAGTACTTCTTAACTTAACGTTAAGTGTCAATAAAAATCAAATGCACTACTTTGAATTATTTAGCATTAGCTGATATGTTCCCAATATTTAATTAAATCTTTATGTTTATCATCATGCAGTTAATAGCGTTTCAGACTTTCACAATTAATATATTCTTTACAAAGAAATGGCTACAAGTTGGCCTATTAAGCTTGTTTTAACTTAACCAATAAAATTGACTGATTAATCAGTAGCACATATAAGTAGCTTGGATTAAGGCTAGCAATTGTGCTTGTGTGATGAACATGGCAGCTCTTCAAAGAATATTGGCTTTGAATAGAAGATAAAATTTTAAAAGACGACAATCACAAAGTCATGTAGTTCGCCTGAATGAGGAATTTTGCCCTTAGCCCCACGATGCAGTTATTGACAGCCCTCCAATTTTATGCCACAGGTGGGTTTCTGCAGACTGTTGGTGATGCTCATGGACTAAGCAAAGCTGACGTATCTAAATTGTAAACATTTGTAAACATTCCTGGAGTTCTTGGTGCAGTGGACGGCACTCTGATCCCCATACACACTCCCAGCCTCTTGAGCTCAAACTACAGTTGTGATCAAATTTATTCAACCCCCACTGAAATAAAGTGTTTTGGCCAGTTTGACATTGATTTTGATCATTTCAGTCATCTTATTTACAATTATATCAAAGAGGCACTTATAAATTAGACAAACATAACATAATATTTATGATGGAATAACCACAAATGTCTTTACTGTGCTCACATCATTATCAGTTTTATTCAACCCCCTAGTGACATTATTTTTTAGTACTTAGTACAACATCCTTTTCCAGTTATGACAGCTTTCAAGCGTGAAGCATAGCTTGACACAAGTGTCTTGCAGCGACCTATGGGTATCTTAGCCCATTCTTCATGGGCAAAAGCCTCCAGTTCAGTCACATTCTTAGGCTTGCGCACTGCAACTGCCTTCTTTAGGTCCCACCAGAGGTTCTCAATTGGATTTAAGTCTGGTGATTGCGATGGCCACTCTAGAATGTTCCAGCCTTTCATGTTCAACCATGCTCTAGTGGACTTGGATGTGTGCTTCGGATCATTGTCCTGTTGGAAGGTCCAACGTCTCCCAAGCCGCAGGTTTGTGACTGACTCCATCACATTTTCCTCCAAGATCTCCTGGTACTGAAGGGAATTCATGGTACCCTGCACACGTTGAAGCTTTCCTGTACCATTAGAAGCAAAACAGCCCCAAAGCATAATTGACCCCCCGCCATGCTTCACAGTAGGCAAGGTGTTCTTGTGTTCATAAGCCTGGTTCTTCCTTCTCCAAACATAGCGCTGGTCCATTGTCCCAAACAGTTCTAATTTAGTTTCATCTGACCACAGTACACTGTTCCAAAACCTTTGTGGCTTGTCCACATGACTTTTGGCATACTGCAGTCGACTTTTCTTGTTCTTTGGAGTCAGCAAGGGGGTGCGTCTGGGCGTTCTGGCATGGAGGTCTTCGTTATGCAGTGCGCGCCTTATTGTCTGAGCTGAAACTTCAGTGCCCACATCTGACAGGTCTTTTTTCAGTTCCTTAGCAGTCACGCGGGGATTTTTCTCCACATTACGCTTCAGGTAGCGCACAGCAGTCGCGGTCAGGATCTTCTTTCTGCCACGACCAGGTAACGTTTCCACTGTGCCCTTTAACTTGAACTTGCGAATGATACTTCCGATAGTGTCTCTTGGAATATTTAACAACTTCGCAATCTTTTTATATCCATTGCCATTCTTGTGAAGAGCAATAACCTCTTCTCTTGTCTTCTGGGACCATTCTCTTGCCTTCACCATGCTTGGAAACACACCAGTAGATGTCTAGAAGGAGCTGAGTATCACAGTCCTTTTAAATCTGCCTAATTGGTGCTTATCATGCTTGATTGCTGCTTGTTGACATCCACAGATGTTTTCAATACCTGATGGAAAACACTGGAATGAACCTCTGTTCTTAGGAGTGGTAGTCGTAAAGGGGTTGAATAATTGTGTCAATGAAGAAATCACAAAAAGGCCATTTAATACTTTATGACAAAAAAAATTGATGCTATCTTAGTTGCATTTAGTTCTTTAACAAGTCCTTGTAAGATTTCATTATGAACACAATTACAAATGTGCACTGAATTCCATAAAACCCTTCGCAGCATTGGGGGTTGAATAAATTTGATCACAACTGTACATCTGCCGTAAAGGCTTCTCTGCTTTGAATATACAAGTAATATGCAACCACTAAGGCCTCTTTACGGACATTGTGGCCAAGTGGCCTGGGAGTACTCATGACTCCTTCATCTGGACCAATTCTCGAGTGTGTCAGATGACTAGGGACGGTGCATTTGATGGTGGACATTTACTAGCTGACAGTGGGTATCCACTCTGAAGCTATATACTCCTGTATCAAATCCCCTGGTATATCTTCAGTAGCTGTGGGGCCCAGTATCCGCAGTGCCTTCTGCCCCTTTATTTTTGGCTTGACTAGAGAGGTCATGCCATGCCATGCCTGATCTCTTAATACCACTACATAGACTGATATTCTTGGCAATATCGTCTAATTTTTGTTTTGTTTTTTTCTGAATTTGAGGAACTTCCTTGAGTTTTTGCACACAGTGTACTTTTGTTTTTTCCAACTTCGTCTACAATTTGGCTTAATTCACTCTACAGAAAGTTATTTTTTCTCTGCTTGTTTACCATGGTTTTGAATAACATGTGAAAGGTTAATTGTGTGCCCTATTTATAGCCTACAATCTGATATGATATATACCTACGATTGGTCAGAATTGCAAAGGTAAGGAGTTCTTCAAATTTTTTTCTTATACTTGAAATTTCAACACTAGTTGTTAGTCATTTTCCCAATTATACTTTTGTGTCGTAATAATGAAAAAAAAATATGTAAATTGGTGGTTCGGTTTTCAACTAGTGGAGCTTTTCCTGTGCAGGTGCAGAGGCGGAGTCAACAAAGAACTACTTAGAACTCGTTCGTAAATTTGGAGACTAAGAAGGCTTTTGGGGAAACCCTCGCAAATTTGGTGTTCTTAAAGTTGCGTTGTTCTTAAAGTTGTTCGTAAAGATCGCTCATTATTGGGAAACGCATCCCAGGTCAACAGAGCATGGCACTAGTGATACCAAAGCCATGGGTTCAGTTCCTAGGGAGCATAAACAAATAAATAAATATGGAAGTTTCTCTGGACAAGAGCTTCTAAGTGCTGTGAAAGTAATGCCATTATATAGCAGAATGATCACACATCTCCACTCCTGTAGAAAGCATCTCCACTCCTGTAGAAAATATCTACACACCTGTAAAAAATATCTCCACACCTGTAGAAAACATCTCCACACCTGTAGAAAACATCTCCACACATATAGAAAGCATCTCCACCCTTGCAGAAAACATATCCACTCCTGTAGAAAACATCCCCACTCCTGCAGGGGATTTGTGTACACAAAATGGAGAAACATTTCTAGCTGCAGATATACTGGTGATTCTGCATGTGCCATTCCATAATTCCAGAGGATGATTTAGAGTCATAATTATATGGGTGAAATTGATTGCAGATGGTTTTTCACAATATCTGGTCATTTTCAGTTAATTGGATCCAGCCAGGAAGAAAGGCAAATACATTTTTTCTGTGGGGGAAGCAGAATTCTCCCCAGGCCCCTTTGATTGGAGCTTCACTAAATATTTTATTTATTGTAGTACATTAGCTTTACTCAAATAAAATAATTGGGACAGTTTTCCAGAGTAGTAAATGATCAAAGTCAGTGAAGCAAACATAAGTAATAGAAATGGGGAAATGCGTACTGTTTGCAAAGCTCTTCATGGGGTGGTGGATGAGGTTTAATTTGATCTTTGCTGGACAGGAACATAAATATAGACATAATTACACAGGTGTGTAAAATGAAGTCAGCTTTAATGTATTTGCTTTCTATTTAAGTAATGTAAACAAAGGGATCTTATTCATTTGGGTCTTAAAACTGGGGAAAAAATTGCAAGTTGTATAATATCTTCACATCAAAGGTCAATATCTACACATCAAAGACATGCCCAGAGTGCTGTCCAGTCTTTTCACCAGCAGTTTCACAGCAGTTCACACCTCTGGTCTTCAGCCACTGTTATGTGACCTTAATGAGTTTCATAACATTATAGGTGTGAATCACCCACCAAGGATTAAAAACAGTTCCCCACCACACAATTAAACTGATAGGCTCAAGCTTCAACCCTGACGCCTCAAGAAGGCCAGTATCAAACAAGCAACAAGCAGATTTTTCAGTAGAGGCATGACTAGAAATTGTTCACGTGCATGTTTTATGCACATGTTTTATCTGATCATTCTTCAGAATCTTTCTTCAAAACATGGTCAAAACGAAGTCTTCCAGCCCTTAGTCGATCACCTAATCCCTGTAGTTTGCCCACTAACCCCCAGGGCAGACTCACTAATCCCTGCAATAACCTGTGTATTGGCATAAGTACTGGTCATGTACCTTGCTGTTTGCAAGAGCCAACTGCTTCCTGCATGCTCCTGGAATTAAGTACTTAAAATAGAGATCAGCATAAGCAATTGCTATCAGTTATCAACCTTTCTGCTGAATTACCTCTAAATATCTAAATCAATCAATCTAAAATATTTCTCAATCTAAATATTTCTCATCACGCAGTGTTGATAACTCTGGCAACAAATGCAGAAGCATCCCCCAAGCACATTCATGTTCATGTTCACAACTCGTTTCTGTCTGTTTGTCTGTTCGGTTTTCTGTTTCCACATAGTTCAGGTAGATGGTCCATATTTTTGCTGCACCTCGGTGCAGAATACCTAAGGTACTCAGTGCTCTTAATTGCTTGGTTCAGGTGTGCTGGGAGCTGCAAGAGAGCAGAAATGTGGGTCAGCGCTGGTCCCAGAGGGCCCAGCTGGGAAGCGCCAGTCCAGTTGACCAAGTCTCGCTCGGCATTACGCCCCTTTTTAAACACGCAATTTGGTCACTTTACTTTCAGCTGTGCAGTCATGTGATAACACCGATAAGCATTGAATGAACACAATTTTCATATATGCAAGTGGACTTAAACTATGTAATGGGATCTGTGAACATCACATAGTGTATGATGTCTTTGATGTACAATCAGCATTATACATAATATAAAAATGTTTAAGCTTAGATTACATGTGCAGGAGCAATATAGCATTCAGTAGTCTTCACATTGCCGAACAAGCTCAGGATCCATGTGTGTATGCATTTTATTATGTGGATGAAATTGGTGTTTGTCAGGAATAACCCATGTGATTCTTCTCATCAGTCTGTTATGGAAAAGCACTAAATTGTAGCAAACACAGAACACACGTACATGGATTTAGCCTGGCATTGTCATAGATTAACTCTCTGTCCACAAAACTTTGGCCAAAAATAGCAAAAAACTGTTAGTGACAGGGACAATGCCCTCAGGGACCAGGAGACAATGTCTTATAGCTGGAGGGCTCTTTAGCGTAACTTTAGCTGCTTTCGGGTTATAATCCCATTATAACTAAGCATCTGGGTTAGGGTTATCGGAGGAAATCTGAGTGGCTCGCAAGGCCTCAAGCAAGGCCTCGAGGTCTTAACTCACTTGTCTTCACTATGGGGGAGCATGGGAGATTAGCAGGACAGGGAAGGAGGAGGGGCATGAAGATGTGGAAGGAGAAGGGTTGTGGAGGTGTGGAAGGAGGAGGGCATGGAGTTGTGAAAGGAGGAGGGGCATGGATTTGTGGAAGGAGGAGGGGCATGAAGATGTGGAAGGAGGAGGGACAAGGTCCTGGCAATATACACTCACTGGCCACTTTATTAGGTTCACTTTACTAGTACTGGGCTCAAGAACCCAGTATAAGATGATTTGCGCTTTATGACATGACATGTTATCCTGCTTGAAGTTGCCATTAGAAGATAGGTACACTGTGGTCATAAAGGGATGGACATGGTCAGCAACAATACTCAGGTTGGCTGTGGCGTTGATACAATGCTCAATTGGTACTAATGGGCCACATTAGTACCATATATCAAATATAGTACCAAATATCCCCCACACCATTGCACCACCACCACCAGCCTGAACCATTGATACATTGCACCAGTCTGGCCATTTTCCTCTGGCATCAACAAGGCATTTGCACCCACAAAACTGCCGCTGACTGGATAATTTTCTCTTTTTCCATTCTCTGTTAAACCTAGAGATAGATGTGCGTGAAAATCCCAGTAGATCAGCAGTTTCTGAAATACTCAGACCACCCCGTCTGGCACCAACAACCATGCCACGTTCAAAGTCACTTAAATCACCTTTCTTCCCCATTCTGATGCTCGGTTTGACCTGCAGCAGATCGTCTTGGCCATGTCTACATGCCTAAATGCATTGAGTTGCTGCCATGTGATTGGCTGATTCAACATTTGAGTTAATGAGCAGTTGGACAGAGGTACCTAATAAAGTGGCTGGTGAGTGTAGACTGCTGCAGTGACCTGTCATTTTGCTCACAGTTGAACGCCCGCCTCGTTCATGGCCAGAGGTGCGTCGGGGTGACGTCGCCTCGTTCCGGCACCAAGGGAAGGAGTCCGACCCGAGTTTACACGAGGGTCAAGCTCACACAGCTCCGCTGACCTTGGTGGCTGCTAGCAACTGATGCATCTGCTTCTTTTAATATCTGACGCTACCTTACGCTTTTCAAGCAGTCTTCCCATCTGTTGAGGTCACTGACTCATTTATGGCTCTCTCTTCTCTTTTCATTGGCACACCATCCATTGCTTTCATTGCTCCCCCCAGAGAAGCTCACCCTTCTCACGTCTCCTGCCCTCTTTTGATCTCAGCCTATATAATTTTGCTTGCTTTTTTTCTGTCCTTGTGCACTAATACTCTTAGTGCACAAATACAATAAAAGAGGGAAATGCCATAGAATCCTGTTTCGCTGAATGCATAGTTGTTATCCCATGGGTCTCTCTCTCTCTCTCTCTCTCTCTCTCTTTCTCTCTCTCTCTCAATCTATCTATCTCTCTATTTATCTCTCTCCCTCACTATCTCTCTCTCTTTCTATTCCAAATCCTCTCTCACCCATTCTGCTCTCAAAGCTTGCCAGTGTTTTTATGTTTTCTCTACGGAAGTTTAATAAACTAAAACACACGCACATTTCTCATCATCCTTTGTTGAGAAAAAAAGAGAAACCTGTCGTCTGTCTGCAGTTAAATGAGAGGATTATCCTGCCGTTATGGTGTCTGAGGCAGCAACACAGCAAAATGGCATCACTGCTGTTGTGTGTAAGGGAAGCATATCAGCTTTATTTGCAGGATGAGCCTTGCTAATGTCTCCTGCACACATAGAGGCATTACAGCCTGTAACTGTCAAGGTGACAGGTGACAGGCATGCAAAGAAAGTCTTTTAATATGATTTTTCCTCTTTTTTTGCATAGCCTGTGGAAAGGAATCTGGGCCCTGTGGTCATGAGTGACAGTTCACAAGTGAAACTGGTTGAAATGATTTGTTGTAACAATTTCAAACAAGAATTATGACAATGTGAGGAAAATTCTATAAAAAAAATAATGAAATTTTGCGACAGTGAACGTGGTTGCCCTAGACTGGCAATCACATCTACACCAAAGTTGCAACAATTTTATTGTTCATAGAATTTAATGATTTACAGAATGACATTCAAATTAATACCAAAATACAGTCTCAGCACTCAGCAGTCTCAGTTTTTGGAATTGTGTAAAGCTCCTTTGTGACAATGACCTTAACCTTGACTTTTCTGATCTTTTACCAATTCAGTACAAATAATAATTAAATCTTTCCTGAGAAAGAAACCTATGCTGATATGTAATGGATGTTTTGTAAAATATACAGTATATTAGTGTATATATCTGTTAGTCCATCCAATCCTATTTTAATGGGCCTTTTAGTTTGAAACATTAGTGACCAATTACATTTGCTATTAGAGGCTTGATGCATGTGGGATGCAGGCAGTTAAGTGGTTGAAACAGTTTAGCTCGTATTTTCTGCCCACTCAGCAAATTACTGTACACCGTCCTCGTTTCCTGCTATGTGTATGTCTGTGTGTGCACTCTCCTTCTCTACCACCCCCACAACCCCTTTCTGCTCACTATTTGTCTTAGTATATATAGATCACTTTTCATCTTTCAGTTCACTGCTGTTTCCTCTTTTCTTCTCTGGATAAGGGTGTCTGCCCAGTGTTGAAAAGGAAAATGAAATGGAAGCCATCCCTCTCTCTATCTCCATGTTTCTCTCTCTTTTCTTTTCCATTCAGCTCCCTCTCTCACTTCATTTAGATTCCATTCAGAATGACATTTCATTTAATTCAGACGCAGCACCCACTCTCTTTATAGTTAAAAGTGGATATGTGAAGCCAATAGGGCCCAGTTGGTTTCGGTGCATTTAGCAGACAGCTAAGACATTTACCAGGCTGGTATACAGAATTACGCAGTTACAGGCAGTTACAGCAGTCCACACAGAGCTTTTTGCTATCCTACAGTATTCTCTTTGTGGCATCACAAGATCCAGTTATTAGGTTGTGTGCATTGTGAAGAAGCCCAATGTTACCCATCACCCTCTCATGAGAAAATTAAGGCAAGGAATTTAAAAAATGTAAATAATAAAATAAATTGTATGGTCGAGGTCTGTTTTTTTTTATTTCAATTAATTCCTGAATTGGAGATGGCCATTTTTTTATGACTCTGTTGCTGCTGTTTCCTCCTGTCCACCAGGTGGCGGTGCAGGCAGCCAGACGACCGTTCTCCATGAGGAGCAGTGGAAGATGCCGGCTCTGCCAGCGCTGCTGCTGTCGATTCACCTCCTCGTCGTCCTCCTGCTGCTGACCATGGCCCCGTCCTCCCTCAGCCAGGCACCAGCCCTCACTGCCGTTAGAATGGGTGAGAAATCCTCTCAGTCAGAGAGAAACTTAGTCTTAAATGGCCATAGGCCAAAGAATAAGAAGCCAGTCCCCTATTCAGCTTCCAGGAGACTTATATGAACTCGTAGTCAGTCTGTGGCCAAGTCTGTTACATATAAAACAAAAAGATCCAAAATCGACTTCTATTTGAATCTCACTAAAAAAATGTTGTATGCCGAATACAAATGTAACCCTGTCCCTTTTAAATAGGGAAGGCAGATTCCCAGTACAAGAATAGCCACTACGTCTCCTTATCTAAAGGACTTGGAAGGACACTTCAACTCTCATAGCCAAGCTTCTCTTGAAACCTGACTATTGTGATAAGTATTTCTAGGGAGAGGTTCTGTCCTGAGACTAACTCTAGGCTCTTCAGGGTGATTTCTAAGGACTTCACATGCAATGTGCTTCTCAGAGAAACTTTATTTCCTCAAGGTGTTTTATTTTCCAGTGGTAAAATAATGCACGTAATGTCAGTTTTACTAGTTTTTCTTGTGCATTCTTGTCATCATTTGAGCACAATTGGGGTTGTGGTGTACAAATCTATTTTAGTTTAGTTTGGTTTTACGTCAAATGTGTTATCATTTTTTCAGTGGCCTGAATGGCCTTACCTGTCTTTTCCATCAGTCGATGTGAAAATAGATGTATGTGATTTTAATTGCCTTGCTAGGTAACAAAGATGAGCAGAATTTACTGATATGGTAAAACAGATTTCACAATGAGTGTAATCTTTTTATATTTCTAACCTTTGACTTGGAAAAACTACTAAAGCTAAGAAAATCAGGAATGGAACGGAATTCAGTTCAGTTTAAGGGTGCATTCATATTTGTACTTATTCCATTGGTTCAGACCAATGCAGAAAAATGTACATTCTTGCATTTTAGCCATGGTGCACTTGCTGTTCATGCTGACAAATTTTCCATCTAACCAACTGATAGATGGACTGATAAAACCAAGAAAATTACAACAATGTACTCTATTAAGTTTAATGCATGTCTGCTGTTCTTGTACCAGTTGACAACTCAAGAAGAGGTGTCATAATGCATTAAGGAGGCAGAGCAACAGAAAGATACTTTCACTGCTGGAAGTGCAACTTGAATACTTAGGTATTTTTGTGCTGTATTTCCAGTATGGTATAGATTGAACCAAGTATTTATAAGGTATTTTTCCCCAGCTCATTTTCACTACACTGTTCTCTCATATGGTGTTTAGGACACCATCTTGCAGCATTGCATTCTGTGTTTGCTCTGTTGTGAGCTGCACCATGTTCATTATACAACAAAGTTTGTTTGGTAACATTCCCAGTCAGACCTGTTGTCTGAGACAGACCTGCTTGGGGAGTCTCAACCTGCTTTCTCTCATGCTCTAATAAACCGCACTAACAGAGCAATTTCACCAGGGTTAATTTTAATCTAACCAAAACTGCCAAATTTGAATGCACCCTTATTCTCTAAGGGTAATGAATATGCTGGCATAGAATAAACAAGAATAAAAGAAGTAAAAACTTAATCAATAGGCCATCAGCATAGCAAGGGGATAACTTCAGATACTGAAGAAACACCAGTAAAGGTCTTGGCATTAATCTCTTCTCAAGTAAGCCCACTTTCACACAGAGATTAAAGAAGGCGTTTGCTCAGCTCATAGTAGAAGAAGTAATGTAGGACCCCTGTAGCAGCACTGGGTAGGAAAAGCAGTTAATTGACTGAACATTCAAAATGACATTCAGATGATTACATGATTACAATGGGAAACAAGTGCTCAGAAACAGGTAATGTGCTCCATAATCTGCAGCAATGCATTTTACCGTAATTTACTGTCAATGACAACAATTTAATGTTCAACAGTTTAATAAAATAAACTCAGCATATAATTGTGAGGAAAAAAAAACATTTATAAACCCTTTGACTTGGACATCTGCATTAATTATTTATAATGTGGACTGACCTTCAAACAAAACAATCCACTTTAACTGATGATAATTTTACTTTGTCGCCTCAAGACTGACCATGTTGTTTAAACATTCACTGTTGCTAGGCTAATGACTTTAGACATAGTGTGTCTGAGTTCGAAATGTCCTGTTCAAGAAAAAAGACAAAGTTAGGTTGTTGGCAGAGTGAGCTCTTCTCAAGAAATGTGGTCATGTAAACCCTGACCCTAAATATCAGGAGGTCTGAGAAGACCTGTAGAAATGTATTCCCTGTCCTGAAAAGTAATGTCAGGAGGTCTGATAAGATCTACAGAAATGTAAACCCTGCCCAGAAAGGTTATATTAGGAGGTCTGAGAAGACCTGCTGAAAGGCAGAAAGGTGGACAAGGCCACCAGTTAATCAGTCCCCAGTAAGACAAAATACAGATAAAAGCCAGGAAGCCCATTGTCTCCCAATGAGTGGGTGTGCTGACCATGACAAGTCTGCATGTAATACTCCACCATACTCATGCTATACCCACGCAGTACTCAGGGAGGTAAACAGAACCCTATGTGAACTTCAAAAGAGTAGCAGAATTCACTTTACCTTATCTTAAACAAAATATGTGTTCACAAAGGTGGGCCATATACAAAACCCAGCTGCCTTCCAAATGCCACAACAGCAAGTGCCGCAGCATGTTTCCAGTGAACAGAAGACTCTCAGGATGGTTTTCCATGCTTCTGTAACTGTGCTTTGTGGACCAGCCCATGAGAAAAGCAGAATGTTTGGGCAGAAATGCACATTGGTGTCTTTGGAAGGTAAAAGCAGCTCATACCAGTATGAAGCAACATCCCAGTGATAAGGGCTGGTGGAGAGAGCATGATGGTTTAAAGCTGTTGTACAGCTCACATAGCTTTTTTTCACCCTGGACTGTGAATGTTTAATGATGTTTGGTATTAACTACAGCTACAGCTGTTTGTGTATGATTAGTTTTACCACATATATGTGTCCCCTGATGTGGCTTAATTAAGGATAAAGTAATACTTTTATGAGTAATTAATACAGATATCTGGGTGATTCCAAAGGGTTCGCAAACACTTTGTTACAAATGTAGATAAGTGAAGCAAAAATGTATCCCACTTGCTATGTGCAACAGGGTATTGGGATTCTACACTTAAGTGAAACAGCACTGTGTGTCCTGGGGGGGACAGCTCAACAACTCTGCCTTCATAATTTCATCAGGATCCCCACCAGCTCCCACCTTTGCAATAGCTAAACCAGCAATCCACATTAATTAGATTGTGCATGCTATCAGTTAAACGTTCGGAATCACCTGACATATTTTATTCAACACTCAATATTTAATTCACTAACAACCTATGCGATGTAGATCCAAATAATTTGTAAAATGTAAATGCGATAATAACCAGATCCCAAAAGGGATTTAAAGATTTAGGTTCATATAGTATTTCAAATATTTTGGAAAATCTAAAATTAAATGCTAAATAATTCGGAAATTGTAAAAATGACAATACATATTTTTACTTACAGTATTTCACTTAATACGTGCTCACCACTTTTCAAATGTGGGATATGAATTTATGGATATGAATGAATCACTCTCGATGTTATACAGCTCTCACAGGTATTTTGAAGTAATCTATACCACTCTATATCATTCTGGACACACATACATTTTTGTCTTATTCTGTATAATTGAAAGCCTTGATTCCAATTCTTTGAGCAGTAGTGTTGGCGGGGCTTCTGAGGACCTCCAGGTGTCACCTGCAAACAGCAGCTACTAGAATATACCAAGATAACAATGTAGTGGAATAAACCCATGTTCATTTTCACCTCCAGATCAAGTTTGAACCAGATACTAGATATAACCAGCATAGATATCCTGGATCTAACCCATTTAGAATTTTGCTTTGTTTGGCCATGAACAAAGTTCAAAGAGCATAATCGGTGCACTCCCATGAGTGGTGAAAGGACAAAAGTAGGACTTTTGCACAACAAATAATAGCAGAAATGTAGTCTTGGATCTGTAATTGGGCCTGTCTGGCGTGTCCCTTGTCCCAGCCGCCATTCTAGATGACCAGTCAGCATGTGGGCGTGGGGAGCGCCTGGCCTTGGCACTCGCGCGCGAGAACATCAACAGCATGATGGATGGACCGGCTCGTGCCCGGGTGGAGGTGGACATATTTGAGCTGCAGAGCGACTCACAGTATGAGACCACTGACACAAGTGAGTTCAGACACACACGTGCACATGCTTGTGCTCGCGCACGCGTGCGCACACACACACACACACACACACACACACACACACACACACACACACACACACACACACACACACAGTCGCACCCAGCTCCAGAGCAAACTGCCGCACTATTTAAAGAGCACTGACATAGCAACATGCGCAAGCAGTGGGTTGAGTGTGTGGGCACCTTGGTTAACTATAATACTGCTGACTTATTTGGCAACAAAATGTGCTTACTCAGGCAGAGCAGTAGGAGGTTGGAGATTTGGGCTAGCCGTATCATGCGCTTCTGTACTGCACGCTTACATCTGCCTCCTCACAAGAGTAACACTCTGTTAAGAGCTACATGCACTTTTGCATCTGAGAGTGGCTTTCTTTCAAGATGGGAAAGGAAGACACAAACACAAGCAGACATGCTTTTTCTACCAAAGTGAGAGCGACAATCTCTACTAGGCTAAACATAAATCTTCAGTGTGCTTATTGATGTAATTAATCAAAAAGAGCCTTGCATTGACTCCTTATTTGATATATCATCCAGCAACAAGACATAGACAGAACTGGAAGGTCTCCAAGATGTAGGCTTTTTTTCTCTGCCCACTACATCTCTCTCTGTCTCACTCTCTCTGTCTCACTATCTCTCTCACTCTTGTGCTTTGTCTCTCTTTCTCTCACTCTCTCTATCTTTCTCTTTGTGTTTCTTTCTCTTTGTCTGTCCTTCTGTTTGTTTTCTCCCATGTTATCTAATCTACATTTCTGTCTTCCTTTTGCATTTGCAGTGTGTCAGATCTTGCCGAAGGGTGTGGTTTCTGTCATAGGCCCCGCCTCTAGTCCAGCCTCTGGATCCATTGTCAGTCATATATGCGGGGAAAAGGAGGTGAGGAAGAAGGAAGCATGTTACCATAAGTCAACACTCGTGCCTGCAGTCTGCCACTCACAAATACCAATCCTGTCTCTCCTCACTCCTCACTCTCCTCACTCTCCTCACTCCACACCTCCTCCACCACACTGCTCTACCATTCGTCCTTCTTTAATCCTCCCTTCTCACCTTCTGTTGTTGGAAATCATTCGATGCGTACTCGCTCCCTGCTATCACCTCATCTCCTTTCTTTGCAGATCCCTCATATCAAGATTGGCCCTGAGGAGACGCCCCGGTTGCCGTACCTGCGCTTTGCTTCAGTGACGCTATATCCCAGCAACGAGGACCTGAGTTTGGCCATCGGTGCCATCCTGCGCTCCTTCAGCTACCCCACAGCAAGTCTGATCTGTGCCAAAGCTGAGTGTGAGTCTGAGTGTGAGTCTGAGTGTGAGTCTAACTGGCCTGTTTTTCCATTGCTGATATTCCATGTTTGAGTTTACAAACTTTACAGTTGCGCATTACACTTAATGAGTACCTTGCTCCTTTAAATCAAGTTGTGGTTAAAGGAAGGCTAAAAAAGTGTCACTTAGCCTGGTCGAAGAGACTACAACCTCCAGAATTCCAGGCGACATCTGCAGTGCTCCTCTTCCCCACAATATTAACAGCACCTGTCACTCATTACTCATACCTATTTAAAGATACTTACCTTCCTCTGCTCTTTGCGAAGTATTGCCTCATTACTATGACCTGCATACCAAGCACTATTTTGGATGGTCTTATGGTTCGACCCAGCCTGTTGTACTCACACTCCCTTTGGTTTGTTCCCTGTCTGTACTTTAGTCTGGTGTGTTGTTTACTTTGGATTACCTGGACTCAGACTGCTAAACTCCTCTCCTGTACAGAACGCGTTTGATAATAAAACTACCTCTTATACAGTCTACAGTCTGAGTCTCATGATGTACACGCCATCACAGAATACCTCGCCTCCCCAGCAGATGGCAGACTGTGAGGATATGGTGGCCCAGGCATTGGCTGTGCAAGGACTTGAATTTGAGGATTTGCGAGTCTTACTGGAAATGCTCGCCAAGCAGCAGGCGGAGCAGCAACATCTCATGTCCAATCTAACCTGCAACATGCACGAGGTTAGCCACCAACTACGATCCCTCGTTAAGGAAGCCCCTGACTTTCTTCCTGAGAGAAGTAGCTCTACACCGTTGTCTAACCAGCTGTACGATGTCAGTAAGCCGGAGAAGTATGAGAGTGCACCAAATGAATGTTGGGGTTTTCTCCTTCAATGCGAGATTTTTTTCAACAACCAGCCTCCAGGTCCCGACCAGAGTAAGATCATGTTCTTTATTTCCCACTTAACTGGGCGTACTTTGGACTGGCCAACGGCTGTGTGGGCTGAAAATCAGCAGAAAACGTATGGGGAATTTTTACAGCAGTTTCGTGCTGTCTTTGACCATCCCAATGGAGGTAGGACCAGCGGTGAGCTACTACCGAGACAAACAAGGAAGAAACAGTACAGCCAAGTACACTCTTGAGTTCAGAACCCAATCAGCGGGGAGTGGGTGGAACGAGGCAGCCCTGTTGGTTACATTCTGGAATGGTTTACGACCTGAAGTCTTGCAGGAAATGGTCTGTAGGGATGAAGGCCTCTCCTTAGATTAGCTCATAGCTCTAGCCATAAGGATAGATATCCTTCGTGAGAGAAGGTCCACCAAAAGCACGCATCCTAATACCATGCCCCTTGCTGAAACCCAAATGAGAGTGAGGAGCCTGCCCGAGGAGGAGCCCATGCAGTGTGATATCACAGGTATTACCCCCGAAGAGAAGCAGCTGAGGTTTGAGCAAGACCTCTGCACATACTGTGGGAAAGCTGGTCATATAGTCAGGGAGTGCCCCCGAACTCCTCAACAGAAATTCAGTCAGACCAGGTCTAACAGACCTGTCAAGTCAAGTCAAATTTATTATATAGCGCTTTTTACAACATGTTGTCACAAAGCAGCTTTACAATTGTATGAGTCCAGATCTCTAATGAGCAAGCCAGAGGTGACAGTGGCAAGGAAAAACTGTATGATGGTGGGGATTAAATGTGCCGTATTTTGTCAATTGTGATTTTTACACCGCAATCGAAATTTGTCCTCCGCTTTTAACATATCTGTGCAGTTAGAACACACACACACACACACACACACACTAGTGATTACTAGGGGGCTGTGGATCACACGTGCCCAAAGCGGTGGCCAGCCCTAGCCCGGCGCTCAGGGAGCAGTTGGGGTTAGGTGTCTTGCTCAAGAGTACCTCAGTCATGGCCTCAGGTCTGGGAAACAAACCCACGACCCTCCGGTCACAAGACCAGTTCCCTACCACCAGGCCATGACTGCCCATAAATCAATTAAGGAAGAAACCTCAGGAGGACCAAGATTCAAGAGGGAACCCATCCTCCATTTGGAGGCACGCTAGCAGAAGTCCATATTTGTAGTCCAAATGTAGTTTTATAGTTGTTCTAATTCCAGGCAGAGTAGTCAAAGTCCCTTCAATGCAGATGGTGAGCGTCAGGTAGGAGTTGGCATTGGCGCGTCCTCTTGCAGCAATGGCACATCTAACCTTGGCATCAGCACATCCACTGGGATGCCAGACCATCTCCTAGGTGCTTGTATGGAATCATCTTTGGAAGAAGCATGCAAAAAAGATATAAAATACTGGTTGAGTATGTGAACATCAATTTAAACAACACAATTTAAACAACAATTTAAACAATTGATTTAAACATACATAGCTCGCGTGCCAGTGATTAGCATGTGGCTCTGGCAGGCTAATTTATAGCAGCATAACTAAAGGGAGGGGTTAGGAGGTGACCACAGTCATGAGAGCACACTGAGACATTGCTTTCCAGCCAAATCATTGTCACAACTAGAGTGATTCCATGACATGTCTGGATGACAGCTTCAGCATCTCGGATTGCCAGAAATCTCAACGACTGAGGGCTCCCCGAGCCCCACACCTTCACAAGTAGAATATTAACGGAAGGCTTGATTAAATAGGTGAGTCTTAGGTCTAGATTTAAAGATTGGAACTGTGTCAATCTCGGACAAGAGCTGGAAGGCTATTCCATAACTGAGGGGCTTTAGAGGAGAAAGCTCTGCCTCCGGCTGTAGTCTTACAAATTTTTGCAACTAAGAGAAATCCTGCATTTTGGGAGCGCAAAAGGCAAAATGGCCTATAGTATGCAGTCCACTCAGATATTGTGGAGCAAGACCATTTAACGCCTTATAGGTCAACAAAAGAATTTAAAATTCAATTCAATATTTGATCGGAAGCCAGTGGGGTTAATATGATCAAATTTTCTAGCCTTAGTTAGGACTCTAGCTGCAGCATTCTGTACAAGTTGTAGTTTCTTTATGGACTGTTTAGAGCAGGGGTGCTCATTACGTCGATCGCGATCGACCGGCTCGATCGCGAAGGAAGTGTGGGTCGATCGCGAAGGAAGTGTGGGTAGATGCATGACATTAAAAAGTAGTGGATGAATGACAGGCTATCGTCCATCTGCACTGGCGGTTGTATATTGACTGACATACAAGGTAGCCAATCTGTCGTCTAGGGTTTGACACACGCCCCCCCCCCCCCCCCCCCCCCCTCAACGATCGACACCCATCACCACCACCCACCCCTCACGCATGTGCGGTAGACCACGCAAACTTGTTCAATTACCTTGCTGCGTAACTAGCCTCCAATTTAATTTAACTAAAAACACAACAAAGTGTGTAAATATGAGTGCCGGTCCGAGTAAGAAGGCAAAAAACTACCATTTCCATACAGAATGGGAGGAAGATTTCTTTTTCACTATGTCTTATTCCAAGTGTATTTGCCTCATCTGTCAGTGTGCAGTTGCATTTCCAAAGAAGGGAAATGTGGAGCGGCATTTTCGGACAGTTCATAAAAATTATGACACTGATTTTCCACTGAAAAGCGAGCTGAGAAGGAGAAAGGTGAACGAATTAAAATCACAGTTGTCCGGACAGCAGTCATTTTTTTCACATCTCACCACAAAGTCGAAAGCAGCCACCGAAGCATCATTTTGTGTGAGTCACGTAATTATTAAACACAAGAAGTCCTTCCAAGACGGGGAGATGCTAAAAGAGGCATTTATTGAAGCCGCTGATTCTTTGTTCCGAGGCTTTAAAAACAATACGGAAATAGTATCTTCAATTAAAGCTCTCCAGCTGTCGAGACATACCGTTACACGGCGCACTGAAGCAATGGCTGAGAATTTGACCCAGCAACTTAGTAAAGATATTGCAGCCTGCGAGTGTTTCTCGCTACAATTAGACGAGTCCACAGATGTGAGTGACACAGCCCAGTTGTGCATTTTTATTCGGATGGTGTTTGCTGACATGAATGCAAGAGAGGAGCTTTTGACAGTACTGCCCATGAAAGAACATACGCGAGGAGAGGACATTTTCCAGTCTTTCAAAAACTTTGTTGAGAAAACCCAGCTCCCGGTGTACAAACTCGTGTCTATCACCACGGACGGAGCACCCGCGATGGTTGGCCGCTCGAATGGATTCATTGCTAAGTGCAAGGAGGATGATGCATTCCCGGACTTCCTCAATTACCACTGCATACTACACCAACAAGCGTTATGCGCTAAAATGCTCAACATGAAAGAAATAATGGATGTGACAACGAAGATCGCCTGTTCTATTCGCGCCAGGTATCTTCAAAGGCGGTTGTTCCGTGCACATCTTGAGAATGCCGACTGCGACCACTCCGAGTTGTTGCTACACACTGACGTGAGATGGCTCAGTCGAGGGAAATTCCTGCAAAGATTTTGAGAGCTCTGTCCGGAGATTAAGGAGTTTTTACAAGTAGCCAGACTTGCAGAATACAGCCAACTAAATGATGAGCAGTGGCTGCTAGACTTGGCTTTTTTAACCGATCTGACCAACATGTTGAATGACCTTAATGTAGAGCTGCAAGGAAAAGACAAAACTGTGATCAATATGATCAGCTCAGTTAATGCTTTCAAACGAAAGATGCAACATCTGTCCTCAAAGTTGCAGCGCTGTGATTTGGCAAACTTCCAGAATGTCATGTCGGAGCTGGAGATGCAGGGGAAGACACATGAGCAACTTGATAGTGCACGGTACACAGAGCAGATTGAGAACTGTCTGTCAGAGTTTGACAGACGCTTTCAAGACTTTGCTTTACTGGAGCCAGTTGCTTCATTCATGTGCTACCCTTTTCGGGAAGATGTTGAGGTGGATTCACTTGCATCAAAAATTGCAACACTGTTTCACCTGAATTCGTCTGGTGTGGAGAATGAAATTTTGACTCTCCAAGCTGACATAGAGCTGAAGTCCAGGGCTCATGGACAGTTCTGGAACTTACTAACAGAGGGGAAATACTCCAACATGAGGAAATGTGCCACCTCCCTCACTGCATTATTCGGTTCCACATATTTGTGCGAATCAGCCTTTTCCCACATGAAGATCATTAAGTCTAAATACCGTTCTACCATGACTGATGATCATCTGGAAGCATGCTTGAAGTTGGCTATCAGCAGCTACTGTCCGGACTATGCTGCCTTGACTGATGCAATTCAGTGCAGGTCATCCGAGTAGCTCGCCGTCTGATATACAGACTTTAGTGTTGATTTTCAAGTTCTGTTTGTTGCTGCAGCCTGTGCCTTTGTGTTGTTTTTACTTTTGCGATGGATAATAAAGAGATCAACATGCAGGCCCTGCCTCTGTCCCCGTGTCACAACACCAATATGTATTGTAGATGAAATTCAAGTTCAATAAAAAATCTATCCTAAAATATTAAATAGTAATAATGATAACTTAAACTATGATAATATAGAACAGGGGTGCCCATTACGCCCCATCACGTCCACCCCCCCCCCCCCCCCCCCCCCCCCGCTCATCAAAATAAATAGGTAGCTCTTTCTGACTTGGTCATCCTATAAGTAGCTCGCAAGCTGAAAACTTGTGGGCACCCCTGGTTTACAGCATCCAATTAGAAGACCATTACAGTAGGCCAATATTGACGAGACAAAAGCATGGACCAGCTTATCTGCATCAGCTAACGGAAGTAAATGTCTCAGCTTAGTGACATTACATAAATGGAAAAAGGGAGCCTTAGTGACGTTCAGGGGCATAGCAGCAAATTCTGGGCCCTGTACACTCTCAATGTCAGTGGGCCCCTATAAATGACAGTTAATGAGGCACATGAGCAAAATGGGCCCCTCTCCCTACTCGAGCCCTGGGTAGTCAGGTCCACTTTTCCCCCCACTACCACGCCCATGGTGACGTTGCATATATGTGTCAAATGAAAGATCCAAAGCAATAGTGACACCTAAGCTTTTTGCGGTAGATTTAGGTGTTGCTGAAATGCCATCTAGGGTAAGTGGAATATCAGCTCAATTGCTTCTAGCAGCAATTCTAGGGTCCAAGAATCAGCACCTCATTCTTATGAGGAGTTTAGTTGAAGAAAATTAGATGCCATCCAGTTTTTTATGTTCTTCACGCAGTTCTCAATTTTGAGAGTAGTATTGATATCATCCGGATTAGAAGTTATATACAACTGAGTATCATCTGCATAGCAATGGAAGCTAATGCCATGCCTACGAATGATTGTGCCCAGTGGTAGCATATACAATGAGAATAATATGGAGCCCAATGCAGATCCTTGTGGGACACCATAGTTTACCTTTGTATGTTCTGAACATTTGTTATTTACAAGTACAAATTGGTAACGATCTGTCAGGTAGGATCTGAACCAGGAGAGTGCTTGACCTAGTGTTGCCACCTGTCCCGATTTTCCCGGGACTGTCCCGGTTTTCACGTGCCTGTCCCGGGTTTCCCGGGCTGTCCCGGTTTTTCTTCTTTTTAATATTCGGTCCCGGCAAAAAAAAATAGGTTAGTTCAAACCACGATTCAGACTGTTTCTGGACACTTTAAATCTGTTTTTTTTCTCGCTGTGTCCATTTTAAACTCCTCCGGTAACATTTTACGTTCGCCCCCCACCCCCCCGCTCAACAACTTACATTCGCCAATCGCTCAACAACTTACGTTCCACACCCCCCCCCGCTCAACAACTTGCGTTCGCCACCCCCCCCCCCCCCTCGTCCTTGTTTTTTGTCAGACCTAGGTGGCAACCCTAGCTTGACCTCTTGTGCCAATGAGTGTCTCCAGCCTATTTAGTAGAATGTTGTGATCAATGGTGTCAAAAGCAGCACTAAGGTCTAACAGTATAAGAAAAGAAACATGTCCTTTATCAGAGGATATTAAGACATCATTTACTACTTTAATCAGTGCAGTTTCAGTGCTGTGATGGGGTCTAACTCCAGACTGAAATAACTCTAGGACATGTTCTGTCTGTAAGAAAGAAGAGAGTTTCTTTCTCTAGAATTTTGGAAATGAACGACAGATTAGAGATTGGCCTGTAGTTGGACAGTTCCTGGGGATTAAGACCAGGTTTTATAATTAGCAGCTTGATGACTGTAAGTTTAAATGATTTGGGAATGTAGCCTAGGCTCAGAAAATAGGTAATTATAGTAAGCAAAGTTTCAACATTGCAAAGAAAAAAGACCAGAAAGACCAGAAAATTCCAAATAAAGTTATAATATAACATAAAATTAATGTTATGTTAATATGATAGAGATGTCCAAGAGTCCAAGAGGCTAGCTAAGCTAACCATGCAAGGACCCTAAACAATGCTGAGGAAGTACTACAGCATTTAAATGATCTAATACTGTTTATCATCTAATATTTAGGTGATTTTTAGTATGAATTTTCATATAAATGATTGTTTATTTATACTCACAGACAAACAATTCCTTTGTAGATCTTCGTAGCTGTTGTTCATGCTAACTTCCAGTTCAATGCTGTACCCAAACAACGATATAAATTCCAGCCAAAGTAAGCCTTTTCTTTTCTGTGATGTCCAAAAGTCTATGCAATCAAAATATCAACTAACAAAATAATCCATGACTGCTTCAGTTTCTCCAAGCAGAGTCAATCACCACCTCTTCTGGAGAGCATAGCTCATCTTGGCTTTGGCTACCTATCTTGGCTAGTATGTTTACAACCCAACTGTTGTCATAAAAAGGTAAAGAAGATAAAACTAAAAATGAAGCCATGGACCAGCAAAATTACAAAGTGATATATAATGGGACATGAACATTTAGGAAAAACATTTGAATTAGAATAATTAGAAGATGATTCTAAATTTAATAATCTAGGTGGATACATAGATCTAGGTGATCAGGAATTTAATTAGTTAAAAATATATGCAAGACTGCTTGCATATATTTCTTGTAATAAACTTGTCAAGTAAACTTTCCCATAATTATTTAGAACAAAATTTCTCTGCAACTTTTCAACAAGCTCAACCCTACTTTGTTGGACTGAAAAGGTGTATTTCATAAGAAAAATTTCATGACTCCAGAATTCCCTAGAATATGTTATGCTCTTGGTTAAAGTTTTTTTTACGACTGCTAACAAGCATTTCACAATACTTGGGAAACTTTTTCCAAACTCTAAACACAGCAACACATTTACCTCATACAAATAGCCAAATAGTTAATATCCTGTTCAAAAGCGAATTTTCTTAACTAAATACCTACTCTGTATTTCAAATGTAAACAGTTTTCTCTATATACACCAACTTTGTTAATACACAGCAAACCTGGTTTAGTATCCAATCATTCTTTCAAACGCAAATTTTCTATAAATTGTCTGTCAATCACTT